>NW_015386118.1:30147-37790 GCF_001527695.2 Protobothrops mucrosquamatus | reverse complement strand
TGTCGAAGTTTCCCTGCTTCTTTCCAGCACTGATGATGTTCCCTAGTTCGGTCAGGAAATGTCTCCAGGAAAACCACCCAGCTCAGAGAGGACCAAGAACCCCACAGTTCTTCTTCTCCTTCTCTCCTTCCTTCCACCCTCCCTTTTCTCTTTTCTTTCCTTCCTTCCTTCCTTCCTTCCCTCCCTCCCTCCCTCCCTTCTAGCACTGATGATGTTCCCTAGTTCGGTCATGAAACGTCTGCAAGGAAAACCACCCAGTTCCTAGACCACCCAGGACCCCACAGTTCTTCTCCTCTCCTTCCTTCCACCCTCCCTCCCTTTTCTCTTTTCCTCCCTCCCTCCTTTCCTTCCTTCCTTCTCCACAAATCCTCCTCCCTTCTAGCACTGATGATGTTTCCTAATTCGGTGATGAAACGTCTCCAGGAAAACCACCCAGTTCCGAGAACACCAGGGACCCCACAGTTCAACTCTGAGCCGCAAATATTCTCTTCTAAAGTAATCAGCCTCCCCAAAATGGATAATTAGTGGTTAACGATTCCTCATTCTTCGAGGTGTCCACGTGAAGACCAGGCAGCCGTGGACCTAGGATGCTTTACGTTGGGTGTCCACCAAACTCTGCAGCCTAAAAGCTCCTCCTAATTTGGTTGAACCAAAAATGAACCACGTTTTAAGACTTCACCTCTTTGCAAACAGCTAGTAGTTGATCTATTATCTCCCGTGGCCGAGCAGGAGGCGTGTGTCTTGACGATTGCGCCCTGGGGACCGGTGTGTGTTGGAGAACACTCAAGAACTTGAAGAGTTAAAGGAGCAGTTGTGTTAATCCTCTTAAGACTCCCGCTCATGTGACAGGCTTAGCCTGGAATCCGAACCCTCTACTAAATCCTTGAAAGCCTTGGCACAAAGTCCGTCTGGTATGTGGAGTTACTAGTACTCGGGGGAGACGTTGACGTGGACCATTCGTTTGGAGTCGATGGGAGCCCACTTGGAGATCTGCTGAAGCTTTCCTTTCCTAATCCCCCCCTGTTGGTCTAAGGCAGAGGGTCTTCAAACCTGGCCCTTTGATGACTTGTGGACTTCAACTCCCAGAATTCCTCAGCCAGCCTTCATTTTGTTTGTTAGATTTAAGACAGGGGTCTTCAAACTTGGCCCTTTGATGACTTGTGGACTTCAACTCCCAGAATTCCTCAGCCAGCCTCCATTTTGTTTGTTAGATTTCTAAGACAGGGGTCTTCCAACTTGGCCCTTTGATGACTTGTGGACTTCAACTCCCAGAATTCCTCAGCCAGGCATACGTGCCTGGCTGAGGAATTCTGGGAGTTGAAGTCCACAAGTCATCAAAGGGCCAAGTTTGAAGACCCCTGGTCTAAGGCAGGGCTGTCCAAACCTGGCAACTTGCAGAGTTGTGGACTTCAACTCCCAGAATTCTTCAGCCAGGCAGGAATTCTGGGAGTTGGAAGTCCGCAAGTCTTTCCAAGTTGCCAAGGTTGGATACCCCTGGTCTAAGGCAATGTTTCTGAACCTGGGCAACTTGAAGATGGGTGGACTTCAACTCCCAGAATTCCAGGCTGGATGGAGAATTCTGGGAGTTGAAGTCCACAAGTCTGGCAATCGCCAAGGTTGGACACCCCTGGTCTAAGGCAGAGTTCCCCAAACTTTCCAGGTAATAATAATAATAACAATAATAATAATAATAATAATAATAGAGTTGGAAGGGACCTTGGAGGTCATCTAGTCCAGTGTTTCTCAACCTTGACAATTTTAAGGCATGTGGACTTCAACTCCCAGAATTCCACAGCCAGCATTGCTGGCTGTGGAATTCTGGGAGTTGAAGTCCACATGCCTTAAAATTGTCAAGGTTGAGAAACACTGATCTAGTCCAACCCCCTGCTCAGGCAGGAAACCCTATACCGTTTCAGACAAATGGCTATCCAGACTCAATTGTCGTAAATTGAGGATTACCTGTACCCAGGCTTGGGATGCTGGCTGGAGATGGCTTAGAAACCCGCGAAAGGGAAGGCAATTGCTAAGAGGAAGGAACAGGATCACAAATAATCCCTAAAAACTGAACNTCTTTGGAAATTCCTCCCGGGTTCCAGGCTGGATGTCTTTGGAGAGTCTCCCTCATCCAGGTCGTCGTTCCTCCTCATCCTCATCCGAGCCATGATCTGTCTCCTGCAGGATGAAGGTCTCGTCCGCCTGTTTGCAACCGATAACGGTCCTGAGCTTTGGCGGGATGTCGTGGCTCCGTCTTGTTTTAGGTCTCTTTCATGGATGCTTCCGATCAAGTGGGATCAAAGTCTAAGTGCTATTGGTGTTCCTCCCCCCCCTCCATTCTCCTTCCTTTCTCCTCTCCTCCACATACTTTTGGGATGACCTTCCTACAGGAGGACCAGGTGACCAGAGAAGTTGGCTTTTGAGCAAGGATAAGATTATCGATATGGCCAATTGAACTCCTTTGTGGGATTCGGGGGCGAGATGGAGCTGGTTTTTCAACATTCCGGTTCTTTTGCTCTTTAGCAAAACTCGGTGGGGCTGTTTTATGCAACGGGGAGTCCTCCACTTAAAACGGCCCATTTAGGGACCGTTCCGAGTTACAGCGGCATTGAAAAATGGGACTTTTTCACCCTTAACAATCTTTGCAGCCTCCCCCTGCTCACGTGATCAAAATGACTGTTTTCTGTTCGACCCGGAATTCTTCTTTCCGTCCACCCTTTGCTAAATCTGGCTTTCTTTCTTTTTCTTTTTCTTTTATATATAGATCCAGTTTGCTGACCAAAAGCAGGAATTCAACAAGCGCCCCACGAAGATCGGCCGCCGTTCGCTCTCCCGCTCCATCTCTCAGTCGTCCACAGACAGTTACAGCTCCGGTAGGCGCTTCCAAGAGGCATTTTCCGAACGAAATGTTTGGAAATCATTGCCTTCAAGGGGAGCCTGGATTGAAACCCAATCTCTTTCCATCGTATTTGAAATCGAGAAGGCTTAAGTGGACCCGTTTGACTCGTGATTCGTTTCGTTCATCAGGGAGGTCCTGCAATAGTCATTTCCAGTGAAGTGATGTGTACACCCCCAGAGACCCCTCTGCCAGGGAAATGGGTGGTCTTAAAATGGGAAGGAGGGAGGGAGAGAGAGAAAGGCAGAGGTAGGGACAGACAAATGGACAGACAGAGGGAGGAATAGGTGGATAGATGGATGGATGGGTAGAGAGATGAGAGAGATTAAATAGAGAATAGATAGACAGTAGATATTAGAAAGATAGACAGACAGACAGACACAGTAGATATTAGAAAGGTAAGTTGAGATAGATAGATAGATAGATAGAAAGATAGAAAGATAGAAAGATAGAAAGATAGAAAGATAGAAAGATAGAAAGATAGAAAGAGAAAGATAGACAGACAGACACATTAGATATTAGAAAGGTAGGTTGAGATAGATAGATAGACAGACAGACAAGACAGACAGACACAGTAGATATTAGAAAGGTAAGTTGAGATAGATAGATAGATAGATAGATAGATAGATAGATAGATAGAAAGATAGAAAGATAGAAAGATAGAAAGAAAGATAGAAAGATAGAAAGAGAAAGATAGACAGACAGACACATTAGATATTAGAAAGGTAGGTTGAGATAGATAGATAGATAGATAGAAAGATAGAAAGATAGAAAGATAGAAAGAAAGAAAGAAAGAAAGATAGAAAGAGAAAGATAGACAGACAGACACAGTAGATATTAGAAAGGTAGGTTGAGATAGATAGATAGATAGATAGATAGATAGATAGAAAGATAGAAAGATAGAAAGAGAAAGATAGACAGACACAGTAATTAGAAAGTAGGTTGAGATAGATAGACAGACAGAGTAGATATTAGAAAGGTAGGTTGAGATAGATAGAAAGATAGAAAGAGAAAGATAGACAGACACAGTAATTAGAAAGTAGGTTGAGATAGATAGATAGACAGAGTAGATATTAGAAAGGTAGGTTGAGATAGATAGAAAGATAGAAAGAGAAAGATAGACAGACACAGTAATTAGAAAGTAGGTTGAGATAGATAGACAGACAGAGTAGATATTAGAAAGGTAGGTTGAGATAGATAGATAGATAGATAGATAGATAGATAGATAGATAGATAGATAGATAGATAGATAGATAGAAAGATAGAAAGATAGAAAGATAGAAAGATAGAAAGATAGAAAGAGAAAGATAGACAGACAGACAGTAGATATTAGAAAGGTAGGTTGAGATAGATGGATAGATAGACAGACACACACACACAGTAGGTATTAGAAAGGGATAGATAGATAGTAAGAAATGATACAGATAGATAGATAGATAGATAGATAGATAGATAGATAGATGATAGATAGATAGATAGATAGATAGATAGATAGATAGATAGATAGATAGATAGATAGATAGATAGATAGATAGATAGATAGATAGGGTGAGTGGGTGGGTGGACAGGCAGACAGATGGACGGACAGACACAGACAGACAGACATGGACATATAAGTGACAGACAGACCGATATAGAGGGATAGACAGTAATTTCTCTGACAGTTTGTGCCATAGAATGCTATTGTTGGAACCAGAATGGTTTCAGATCCATTTTCATCACAACACACACACACCCCACCCCCCGCTATGACAAGAAGGCTTAAATAGAAAAAGCTGTTCTTTTAATTCTTTCTTTTAAAAAACAGTTTGATCTGGCCAGCCTACCTGCCTGCCTGCCTGTCGTGTGCCCCCCCCTGTCATGTTTCCAACACGCTGTGCCTGCTGGCGCCAGAGGACACAAGGAAGCCTATCTACCAACCAGTTTAAGCACTGCTGTGCTATTGCTGACTCTGTAAACCGCTTAGAGAGGGCTGTAAAGGACTGTGAAGCAGTGTATAAATCTAAGTGCTATTACTAATAAGGAAGGAAGGTTTGTTTGTTTGTTTATTTAAATTTCTACCCCGCCCTTCTCCAAACGGACTCAGGGCGGCTTACAGCCATTTAAAACAAGTACATAATACAAAAATACTAAATTTAAAATGTAATTAAAATAGAATATTAATTATTGGCCTTTTCTTGTTAAAATTGTTTTAAAACCAAATTAAGATAACCCTTAGGCCAGTCCTGCTAGCTTAAATAGCCATGTCTTGAGGGTGCAATGGTTAGAAGGCAGAATTGCAGGCTAACTCACTGCTCACTGCCAGGAGTTCGATCCTGACCGGCTCAAAGTTGACTCGGCCTTCCATCCTTCCGAGGTCCATAAAACGAGGACTCAGATTGTTGGGTGGGTGGGTGAAATATATTGACTCTGTAAACCGCTTAAGAGAGGGCTGTAAAGCACTGTGAAGCGGTATATAAGTCTATTGCTAAGTCGGAAGGAGGAAGGAAGGAAGGGAGGAAGGAAGGAAGGAGAGGGAGGGAGGAAAGAAGGAAGGAAGGGAGGGAAGGCCCTGGTGGTACAATGGTTAGATTGCAGTATTGCAGGCTGACTCTGCCCACAGCCAGGAAGTTCAATCCTGACCGGCTCAGGATTGACTCACCTTTCCAGTAAAATGAGTTCCCAGATGGTTGGGGGGGGGGGGGAAATCATAGGCTGACTTTGTAAACTGCTTAGACAGAGCTGTAAAGCCCTGTGAAGCGGTATATAAGTCCACTTTAAGTGTATTGCCCTTTGATTTCTGGATTCTGCCTTCCCCACTTTGAGGCGATCCGCCATCCCGCTAGGGAGACCCCCCCCCCACCCACAAGCAGAGACATCCCTCCCGTGTCCCACAGCCGGTAGCCTCCCCCTGCCGCGGCGTCTTCTTTTCAGAATGAGACGTCTGAATTCCGCCCGGCCTTTGGAACCCAAACTCAGAATGCTGGTTTATGACTCTCCTCCAGTCCCTTCTTTGTGACTTGAGGTCGAGTCGGCAGGGAGCCCGCCGAGAAGGGGGTCCTGCTGCACGGAAAGGAAGGGCCGCCCCCCCCTCGATCGGATGGACGCCCCGAGAATCTTCTCCATTGACACCGTGCACGACGAGATCCCGGCCGTTGCTCAGCTCTCTTTTCGTTCCCAAGAAAGGAAGCCGAGCCGGGTTCTGTGCCGACGGGTGGGAAGCGGTAAGGACCGCCGGTAGGGACGCGCCCCAGACGCTTCCCGCGAGGTTGAAGCCGGCCGAATTTTAAAGCTTGTCGAAACGGGAGCGGGAACCTTTGCGTCAGGACCGATGGGCCTTGGGGTCCGAGGGGTCCGTCGGGCTGTCGCTCGGAAGCGACACCCCTCCCCATCTGTAAGGGTTGGTTTCCTTGAGTCCGGGATCGACCTGCAAGCGAGCCACTGGATCGCTTGACGGATCCGGCTGCCGGATCACAGGGGGCTTGGTTCTGTACATTGGCGTGGAAATGACCAATAAGTCTTTCTGTGCTAATTAGAGGCGGGGATGATCTTGGGCGACAAGGCAGTGTCAGAAGAACAGAAGTTTTGAAGGGACCTTGGAGGTCCTCTAGTCCAACCCCCTGCTCAAGCAGGAGAGCCTGTACCAGTTCAGACCAATGGCGGTCCAGCATTTTCTCAAAAACCTCCAGTCATGGAGCAGCCACAACTTCTGGTGGCAAGCTGTTCCACTGGTTAATTGTCCTCACTGCTAGGAAAGTTCTAAGTTGCTTCTCTCCTTGATTAGTTTCCATCCGTTGTTTCTTGTGCTGCCTTCACTTGCTTTGAATAAAAGAATAACAGAGTTGGAAGGGACCTTGGAGGTCATCTAGTCCAACCCCCTGCTCAGGCAGGAGATTTTCTTATACCATTTCAGACAAATGCCTGTCCAATCTCTTTTGATAGGTAGGTAGGTAGGTAGGTAGGTAGGTAGGTAGGTAGGTAGATAGATAGATAGATAGATAGATAGATAGATAGATAGATAGATAGATAGATAGATAGATAGATAGATAGATAGATGATAGATAGATAGATAGATAGATAGAGATAGATAGATTGATAGATTGATAGATTGATAGGGAGGGAGAGAGAGAGAGAGAGAGAGAGAGAGAGAGAAAGAAAGATAGAGATAGCTAGCTAGCTAGCGAGAGAGAGAGAGATATTTTATTAGTTTTTATAGGGTTAGGGATAAGGTGGGGACAGGATTAGGGTTGGGGTTGGGGTTGGGATTGGGTTTTTCCCAAATAACATTTCCAATATTTAGCAAACAGCATAGTGTCTGGGTACACGTATTTAACTAACAGTCATAGATATAGTTAATTATCATAAACAATATGTTAACTACTCAATAGCCTTTCTGACTAATATATATTCAAAATTACATACCACGTCCCTTTCTCTCTGACTCGTTTTTCTCGCCATGGATAGAAATTATCCCATGTTCTAAAGTACACGGAGTCTCTTTAATCTTTAAAGTCAATCTATCCATTTCTGCACACTCGAGAATTTTCTGAAATTAGTACTTCTTCAGACGTTAAACCAGAATTGTTTTTGTTAGGAATAATAGGAGCTCATTACGAGAAAGATTGCAGATATCTAATACTACATATATTAACAGCAGCAAGAGTTGTATTTGCCCAATAGTGGAAAAATGAAAACTTTCCAATCCCTTCTTAAAAACCTCCAGTGATGGAGCACCCACAACGTCTGGTGGCAAGCTGTTCCACTGGTTAATTGT
>NW_015386118.1:28076-29850 GCF_001527695.2 Protobothrops mucrosquamatus | reverse complement strand
CCAGAATTGTTTTTGTTAGGAATAATAGGAGCTCATTACGAGAAAGATTGCAGATATCTAATACTACATATATTAACAGCAGCAAGAGTTGTATTTGCCCAATAGTGGAAAAATGAAAACTTTCCAATCCCTTCTTAAAAACCTCCAGTGATGGAGCACCCACAACGTCTGGTGGCAAGCTGTTCCACTGGTTAATTGTTAGGAAAGTTCCAGGTTGCTTCTCTCCTTGATGAGTTTCCCTCCGTTGCTTCTTGTCCGGCCTTCGGGCGCTTTGAATAACAGAATCACGGAGTCAGGAGGGACCTTGGGGGTCTTCTATCCAGTCTCATCTAGTCTTTGGAGAAGTTGTCTCTGTGTGCACTTAGCGCGCAGGTGCCTTAGTGTGTGTTTTGTGCCAGACTTTGAGCAATTGCTTGGCGATAAGAAGCTGAGCCCCCTCTACAGTCAAGGAACACCGGGAGACTTACGACTTAACCGGAATTCGTTTAGGGACCGTTCAAAGTTAACAACAGCACCCAAAAAAAATGTGACTTACGTCCATTCCTCACCCTTAACAACCATTGCAGCATTGCAGAATGAGCAAAATCCGGACGCTTGGCAATGGATTCGTATTTATGACGGTCGCAGAGTCCCGGGGTCACGTGATCCCAATTTGCGACCTTCCGACGAAGCGGAGTCAATGGGGAGGGAAGCCATATTCACTTCACCGCCACAGCAAGGACGGTCATAAAGCGGGCAAAACTTCCCTTCCTGTAGTCTTGCTTAGCGGTGGAAATGTTGGGTTGCCTTGTCGTCGTAAGTCGAGGACTCCCTGCCAGCCGCCTCCGAAGTGGGACGCCCCCCATCGGGAAGCGGAGGCAGATTTGGGGAGGGGCCTCTCAGAAGAGGAGGCTGGGGGCGGAGATCTTACCTCAAGTGGCAAGCGGTTCCGAAGGCCAAGAGGCTCCCGAGATCCCCTTCTTCCTACTTCTTTGCCCACCCCGCTTTTGCTCGCCCGCGTTAGCTAAGAGGCCTTTCCTCCCAGCCCGCTCCTCACCGTCCTTTCTGCCTCTGCTTCCTCCAGCGGCCTCCTACACCGACAGCTCCGATGACGAGACCTCTCCGAGGGACAAGCAGCAGAAGAGCACCAAGGGCAGCAGCGATTTCTGCGTGAAGAACATCAAGCAGGCGGAATTTGGGCGCAGGGAGATCGAAATTGCCGAACAAGGTGAGGGAGGGAGGGCAACTCGGCTGCCTCAGTTTCCTGGGTCAAGATTTATATCTTAGTCTGGTCTGACGTGACTTGGTGGGACTTGATTGACAGGCTGTGGCTTGCGGAGGGGACCATGTCTGTCCTTGTGGGTTGCCCATCCTGCTATGCCCCTGGGGGCCATAGAGACAGAGGGGTCTAGGGGTGAAGCCACCGGGCTAGAAGAAGCAATGAGTTCTAGTCCCGCCTTAGGCATGAAAGCCAGCTGGGTGACTTTAGGCCAATCACCGGGAGATTGGGAGTTCTAGTCCCGCCTTAGCCATGAAAGCCAGCTGGGTGACTTTGGGCCAATCACCAGGAGACGGTGAGTTCTAGTCCCGCCTTAGGCACGAAAGCCAGCTGGGTAACTTTGGGCCAATCACCAGGAGACGGAGAGTTCTAGTCCTGCCTTAGGCATGAAAGCCAACTGAGTGACTTTGGGCCAATCACCAGGAGACGGTGAGTTCTAGTCCCGCCTTAGGCACGAAAGCCAGCTGGGTAACTTTGGGCCAATCACCAGGAGACGGAGAGTTCTAGTCCCGCCTT
>NW_015386118.1:20929-25850 GCF_001527695.2 Protobothrops mucrosquamatus | reverse complement strand
CTCCCTCCCCTAGAAATGCCGGCGCTCATGGCCTTGAGGAAGCGCGCTCAGGGAGAGAAGCCATTGGCCGGAGCCAAGATCGTGGGCTGCACCCACATCACGGCTCAGACTGCCGTAAGTTACGCCCTGTCGGTTCCCGAGGATCTTCTTCTTGGTCCAAACAGGAGGAGGTCACCCAAGGGCTGGGATCGACTGGAGCTGGAAATCTCAGGGGGATCCTGGCTTCGGCTTGGAAGGATGCTATGTTGGGCTTCACAAAAAAAAAAAAAGCTGGCACCTTTTTTTTTTCTTTTCTTTTCTTTTTTTGGAAGAAAAACAAGTTTGATTGACAGTTGGGCTGGGCTTTTAGTACAGGTAGTCCTCGACTTTACGCCTGGCCATTTAATAATAATAGTAATAATAATAATAATAATAATAATAATAATAATAATAATAATAATAATAATAATAATAATAATAATAATAATAATAATAATCCCAAAACAACTGGAACACCACTTGAACACCATCATCGGCATTGACAAATTCGCCATTAGTCAATTGCAAAAGGCGGCCTTACTAGGAACTGCTTCCATCCTGCGACGAGATCTGTAATACCATCAAATATCCCCATCTGCCTATCCCAGGTCCTTGGGAAGGACTCCATAGGTAGACAAAATGCCAAATCCAGTCTGAACATCTGGCTGACTGTGCGATGATCCATAATAATAATAATAATAATAATAATAATCCCAAAACAACTGGAGCACCACTTGACCACCATCAGCATTGACAAATTCACCATTAGTCAATTGCAAAAGGCGGCCTTACTAAGAACTGCCTCCATCCTGTGACGATATCTGTAATACCATCAAACATCCACATCTGCCTATCCCAGGTCCCAAATCCAGTCTGAACATCTGGCTGTGCGATGATCAGTAATAATAATAATAGTTGGAAGGGACCTTGAAGGTCATCTAGTCTAGGGATCCCCAACCCTCAGTCCGTGGACCAGCACCAGGCTGCGGTATGCCAGCAAACGGGCCACACAAATAAACAAAGCTCCATCCTCGGGATGGAGGCAGTATTCAAAACCACATGCTCTCCGGTCTACGGAAAAAACTTTCTCCATGGAGCTGGTCCCTGTGCCCAAAAGGTTGGGGATCTCTGGTCTAATTCAACCCCCTGCTCAGACAGGAAACCCTGCACCATTTCAGGGTCCAGTCTCTTCTTAAAAACTTCCAGTGTTGGAGCACCCACAACTTCTGGAGGCAAGGAGTTCCACTGGTTAATTGCTCTCACTGCTCAGGAAATTTCTCCTTAGTTCTAGGATGCTTCTCTCCTTGATTGGCTTCCATCCGTTGCTTCTTGTCCTGCCTTCAGGCGCTTTGGAGAATAGATCCTACAATAGAATAGAGCTGGAAGGGACCTTGGAGGTCATCTAGCCCAACCCCCTGCTCAGGCAAAAAACCCTATACCATTTCAGACAAATGATTGTCCAGTTTCCTCTTTAAAAGGTCCACTGTTGGAGCATCCACATCTTCTGGAGGCAGCTTGTTCCATTGGTTAATTCTTCTCACTGTCAGGAAATTTCTCCTTAGAATGAGAAATGTCGCCAAAAGGGGATCACGTGATCCCGGGGCCCTGCATCCGTCATAAATACAAGTCCAGATTTTTGATCGCGTGACCACGGGGGATGACGCACCCGGTCGTTAAGGGTGAAAAACGGCCGTAAGGTCTTTCTCCCCCCCCCCCCCCCCATTGCTGTCTTAACTCGAAGCAGTCATTCTGGATGGAAAAAGTGGATCCCTTTTTCCACTTTTTTGGAGCTTCGGACGAACCCGGAAGCAAATGATTGTAACTCGAGGACTACCTGTGTGGGCGTGGGCCCTGCTCGGCTGGAAAATAGAAACCTTATTAAGGTTATTTCGATATATAGCAGTTCAGGAAATCCAGCAGGTGGATTGGCCGAATTGAGGAATGGGGGGGGGGGGTTGAGTAGCCCTGACAATTCCCTAGCCCCCCCTCCTCTCCCCCTACTCAACGGTTCTCCCGCCTGCAGGTGCTCATGGAAACCCTTGGTGCCTTGGGGGCCCAGTGCCGATGGGCTGCTTGCAACATCTACTCCACCCTCAACGAAGTGGCAGCCGCCCTGGCTGAGAGTGGTAAGGATTTTTCTTTCCTGGTGTGTTTGTGTGTCCCTAAAATAAGCTTCTTATATATATATATATCAGTCTAGATCAGGGGTCTTCAAACTTGGCTCTTTTATGACTTGTGGACTTCAACTCCCAGAAACTTAAAAAAAGCTTTGAGGATGCTGAGATAGAAGGGATTCAGCCAGGAGCAGAACAGTGTGTGTGTGTGTGCGGGTGTGAGAGAGGGAGAGAGGGAGAGGGAGGGAGGGAGGGAGGGAGGGAGAGAGGAGGAGAGAGAAGAGGAGAGAGACAGGAGTGAGAAAGAGGAGAGAAGAGAGAGAGAGAGAGAGTAAGAGATGGATAGATAGATAGATAGATAGATAGATAGATAGATAGATAGATAGATAGATAGATAGATGATAGATAGATAGATAGATATAGATAGATAGATAGATGATAGATAGATAGATAGATAGATAGATAGATGATAGACAGACAGACAGACAAGATAGATAGATAGATAGATAGATAGATAGATAGATAGATAGATAGATAGATAGATAGATATAAGATGGAGAAAGATGTTAAGACAGACAGACAAAGAAAGAATGAAAGAAAAAGAAAAAGAAAGAAATGATAAGATGGAGAAAGATGGTTAGATAGATAGATAGACAGACAGACAGACAGATAGATATGATAAGATGGAGAAAGATGGTAAGACAGACAGAAAGAAAGAATGAAAGAAAGAAATGATAAGATGGAGACAGATGGTAAGATAGATAGATAGATAGATAGATAGATAGATAGATAGATAGATAGATAGATAGATAGATAGATAGATAGATAGATATTTTGATTTTTGATTTGATTTTTGATTTGATTAGATTTCTACCCCGCCCTTCTCCTTGCGGACTCAGGGCGGCTTACAGCCCGTTAAAAACAAGTAAACAAATACAAAAAACATACCACATTTTAAAATCAATTAAAATAAAATATTGCAATAGGCCAATTAGTATCCTTTAAAACCAATAGAAAACTAATTAAAAGTAATACTTAGGCCAGTCCTGCCTGCTTAAAANGATTTTACGGTGGCTGAACTGCCAGGTTACCCCCGAGACAGGACTAAAATGGGAAAAGGCGTTTTGTGGTTTGGTTTTTGCAGCTCTACCCATCTCAGCAGGTCGTGGGAACCCGACCCTACGCATTGTTTACTGTGGCACCAGATGGCCCCGTGGGGTTCAACCCGAGCCCTTTCCCCCCCCCCCAAGCATTGCTTTATGCAGGGAGGGAAGGGAACACCTTGGGCTCCTGGCCTGCTTTTTTTTTTTTTCCCAGTTCTCTCTTTGCTTTAATCTCTTGACTGCGATCAAATTGCTGAAGGAGCTACGAAAGAGAATGGCATCAGATTAATTCCCAGATTTCTCTTTTGCTGCCAAAAGCCACAAAACTGTAATCCTCCTGGCACCCCTGGGCTTCTTCTGCTTCTCTCTCTCTCTCCCTCTTTCTCTCTCTTCTCTCTCTCTCTCTCTCTCTCTCTCTTCTCTCTCTCTCTCTCCTCCCTTTCTCTCTCTCTCTCTCTCTCTCTCTCTTCTCTCTCCTCCCTCTCTCCCCTCTCTCTCTCTCTCTCTCTCTCTCTCTCTGTCTCTCTCTTCTCTCTCTCACTCCCCTCCCTCTTTCTCTCTCCTCTCTCTCTTCTCTCTCTCTGTCCCTCTCCTCCCTTTCTCCTCTCTTTCTCTTCTCTCTCTCTCTCCTCTGTCTCTCTCTTCTCTCTCTCTGTCTCTCTCTCCTCTCTCTTTTCTCTCTCTCTCTTCTCTCTCTCTCTCCTCTCTCTTTTCTCTCTCCTCTCTCCTCTCTGTCTCTCTCTCCCTCTTTCTCTCTCTCTTCTCTCTTCTCTCCTCCCTCTTTCTCTCTCTCTTCTCTCTGTCTCTCTTTCTCTCTCTCTCTGTCTCTCTCTTTCTCTGTCTCTCTCTATCTCCTCTCTCCTTCTCTCTCTGCTCTCTCTCTGTGTCTATCTCTCTCTGTCTCTTTTTGTCTCTCTCCTCTGTCTCTCTCCTCTCTCTCTCTCTCTGTCTCTCTCCGTCTCTCTCTCTCTTTCAACCCCTTTCCCATATTTTATTGAGATGTGATGGACACTCTGGAGGTTGTCCTTGTGGGGTCCTTGGGGCTCTCTGAGCTGGGTGGTTTTCTT
Organism: Protobothrops mucrosquamatus; assembly: GCF_001527695.2. Classification (NCBI taxonomy): domain Eukaryota; kingdom Metazoa; phylum Chordata; class Lepidosauria; order Squamata; family Viperidae; genus Protobothrops; species Protobothrops mucrosquamatus. The sequence continues at coordinate 21,548 of NW_015386118.1, read as the reverse complement.
GCAGACCTTTCATGACCCAACTAGAGAACGTCATCAGTGTTAGAAGGGAATGGGGTTTGCTCTCTTTATATATGAGTGACTTGCCCTTGTATATAACATCGGGCATCAACAGCCACGTAGAGATAAACTACACCTACACACCCTTCAAAAGAGAAAACGAAAAGGCTACAAAGGAAATAGAGCAACCAAACCATCTCCTCACCAGCAATCAACGCCTATAAAAGCAGAGATTAATACCGGGATTAATACCGGACCAACAATCAAGCAGCAAATAACATCTAATCAAGCAGCTGCCAACAACACACCCACCTACACTGACAGGGCAAATCCTACATAAATAGAATTTAAGCTCTGGCGAGGGCAAGCAAAGCTCATTTTTCTTCCACCTTTCTGCACTCCTGGCTGGCTGCATTCTTTTTTTTTTTTTTTTATAAACGTCTGGCAGGTTTTAAACCGTGGTTTCCCGCCTTCCGCTGAACCCCTGTTCCCTTTTCTCTCCCTCCCCTAGAAATGCCGGCGCTCATGGCCTTGAGGAAGCGCGCTCAGGGAGAGAAGCCATTGGCCGGAGCCAAGATCGTGGGCTGCACCCACATCACGGCTCAGACTGCCGTAAGTTACG
>NW_015386118.1:11598-17348 GCF_001527695.2 Protobothrops mucrosquamatus | reverse complement strand
GCTGGGTGACTTTGGCCCAATCACCAGGAGACTGGGAGTTCTAGTCCCGCCTTTGGCTGGAAAGACAGCTGGGTGACTTTGGCCCAATCACCAGGAGACTGGGAGTTCTAGTTCCACTTTAGGTATGAAAGGCAGCGTGCCTGGCTGAGGAATTCTGGGAGTTGAAGTCCACAACTCATAAAAGGGCCAAGTTGGAAGACCCCTGCATTATAACGTTTGAATGGTCACTAAACAAACTCTGGTTAAGTTGAGGATTCCCTCTTGGGGAATCTCTCCGTTGCCTCGAGTTATTTATAAAGTAATAAAGGCGGGATAGAAATATCTAAGGAATAAAATAATAAACGGCGCCCCCAGCAACTCACCTAGAACAAGGACAGACTCCCCTCGAGCTGGATTGGCAGAGATGCTTAAATGAATTCTGTTCTCAGCACAGGGTTGGGCTAGATGACCTCAGAGACCTTTCCAACTCATATATTCCTCCCCCCCCCCAATTTTCAGGTCACAGGGTTGGACTAGATGACCTCAGAGACCTTTCCAACTCATATATTCCCCCCCCCCCTATTCTCAGGTCACAGTAGATGCTTGTTAAGAGTAATGATGTCGTTAATGTAATTATTTTTTCTTGGAGAAAATAATATATAATTACAGCGAGGGGCTAAAAGTGACCTCTGGGTGCCCCCCCCTCAGGGCCTTTGAGATTTGGCTTATTAAGGAGGTGGGACCAATTTGGAAAGCGCGCAGGGATTGGAAAGGTTAATGAGAGTTTTTGGACAAGGCAGCTGATGGGAACGCAGTGTTCCCATGGGACTGGGCCAAAAACGTTGACTTCTCCTGGCGTGCGAATGCAATGAGACGTTCATGCTTCTTCCAGGAGAAATGGCAGATTCAGAATTAGAGGGGTGGGTTTCCTCGTCGCTCCTGGGGAACAGGATGGGCAGAACACAAGGGGGCAACACAACTTAAGTTTCAATAGAAGAAAATAGCTGTAGCCCAGGGTTCAACTGTGGGGTCCTTGGTGCTCTCTGAGCTTGATGGTTTTCTTGCAGACGTTTCACTACCCAACTAGGGAACGTCATCAGTGCTAGAAGGGAGTGGAGTTGTTGGCAGAGGAGAAGGAGGAGGAAGAAGACTTTGGGGTCCTTGGTGCTCTCTTAGCTTGGTGGTTTTTTGCAGACATTTCATGACCCAACTAGGAAACATCTTCAGTGCTGGGAGGGGGAATGGAGGAGGAGGAGGAGGACTGTGGGGTCCTTGGTGCTCTCTGAGCTGGGTGGTTTTCTTGCAGACGTTTCACTACCCAACTGGATAACGTCATCAGTGCTAGAAGGGAGGGAAGGATTTGCAGGGGGGAGGAGGAGGAGGAGGAGGAGGAGGAGGAGGAGGAGGAGGAAGACTGTGGGGTCCTTGGTGCTCTCTGAACTTGGTGGTTTTTTGCAGACGTTTTGTTACCCAACTAGGTAACACCATCAGTGTTAGAAGGGAGTGGAGGAGGAGGAGGAGGAGGAGGATTGTGGGGTCCTTAGTATGAGCTTGGTGGTTTTTTACAGACATTTCATGACCCAACTAGGTAACATCTTCAATGCTGGGAGGGGGGAATGGAGGTGGAGGAGAACTACTTCTTCTTGAGATCCTTGGTGGTCTCTGAGCTTGATTATTTTCTTGGAGACGTTTCGTGACCCAACTAGGTAACGTCATCAGTGCTACGAGGGAGTGGGGTCTGCAGAGTGGAGTAGAAGGGATGGAGGAGGAAGAAGGTCCGTGGGGTCCTGGGTGCTCTCTGAGCTTGGTGCCTTTCTGGCAGACGTTTCTTGACCCAACAAGGTCACCTTCTCAAGGCGAGTGGCCAACTCCACACTCCTTGGTACGGGTAACGTTACCTAGTTGGGCCGTGAAACGTCTGCAAGAAAGCTCAACAAGCACCAAGGATGCCACCAAACCAGGTTTACCACCCCGTGGAGATCTGACCCTGTCAGCTGCAGACGTGCGTCAAGATGGGGGCCCCAAAATCACGTCGTGGGTCTTGTGCTGGCCAAAGGACCCCCCACACACACACACACTTCCTCCCTCCCCCCAGGAACCAACGAATTCAGGCTCCGTTCCAGCTTCTCCTTTCCCAGAAAAGATCCAGGAAAGCTTGCCAGAAACTGCCACTCTAGCTTATTAGGGCCCTTCAAGAAGGACAAGTGGATTATACAACATTCTTAATTAACTGAAGATTAATGAGCTGGAGACTTGAGTGCCAGGGAGGGGGGTGGAAACGGGTGGTGGGGGTTGCTGGGCGCTGTTTATACCAGGCTTCTAATCCGTTGAGTTAAAAGCCAAGGTGATCTGAGCGCAGGAATGGGGAGCTGTTTCCCTAAGTCAGGGGTGGGCAACCTGGGCTCTTTTATGACTGGTGGACTTCAACTCCCAGAATTCCTCAGCCAGCCGTGCTGAGGGAAAAGGGAGAGGTTTCCAAGCTGAGCCAGGCTGGCTCAGGGATTCTGGGAGTTGAAGTCCATGAGTCATGAGGGGGCCAAAGTTCCCCCATGCTGGCTCAGGAATTCTGGGAGTTGAAGTCCACCAGTCATGAGGGGGCCATAGTTCCCCCATGCTGGCTCAGGAATTCTGGGAGTTGAAGTCCACGAGTCATGAGGGGGACATAGTTCCCTCATGCTGGCTCAGGAATTCTGGGAGTTGGAGTCCAGAAGTCATCAAGGGAGCCATAGTTCCCTCATGCTGGCTCAGGAATTCTGGGAGTTGAAGTCCACCAGTCATAAAAGAGCCAAGGTTGCCTACCCCTGGCCTAAGTGGAGCTTTACAGATTGTTCCATCCCAACCAAAAGGCCTCGAAAGCAGTTGCTCTCAATCTTGGCAATTTGAAGATGGGTGGACTTCAACTCCCAGAATTCCCCAGCCAGCTTAAAGTTTAAAGTTCCCAAGGTTGGGAGACACTGCTTGAAATCAGGGTTCTCCAAACTTGGCAACTTTTTAAGACTTGTGGACTTCAACTCCCAGGATTCCTCAGCCAGCATGTGTGGTCAATTGTGGTCGTAAATTGAGGACTACCTGTATTTGTAACACTGAATATTTGTAACACTGAAATGGTACAGGGTTTCCTGCCTGAGCAGGGGGTTGGACTAGATGGCCTCCAAGGTCCCTTCCAATATTATTATTATTATTATTATTATTATTATTATTATTATTATTATTATTATTATTAACATCATCATCATCATCATCATCATCATCATCATTATCATCCACATCTGCCTATCCCAGGTCCTTGGAGAGGACTCGATAGGATCCAGTCTGAACATCTGGCTGACAGTGCAATGATTAATAATAATAGCTTTCTTTCCTTGCCAGATAAATTTTTGAATTAGAGAGTTTAACTCTTCAAAGAATTTTTTCTCCAGTTTTTATAGGTATCGTTTGAAATAAAAAATAATATTTTGGGTAAAATATTCATTTTCACCGCAGCAATTCTTCCTAACATCGGCAGTTTGAAGATTCTTCCATTTTTTTCCATATCAAGCTTTATTTGATTTAAGAATTTAATGTAATTATCTTCTTTTATCGTTGAACATCTTGCTGTCAAATATGTTCCCAAATATTTGGCCTTTTTTGACTATTTGCAGTTCTATTCTTTCTGATAATTGCTGTTTTTTGTTTATCTGTAAAACAACAACAACAACAACAACAACAACAATAATAATAATAATAATAATAATAATAATAATAATAATAATAATAATAATAATAATAGTTTCAAGGTGGCTGTCCTAACCACCCAGTCACATTTCCCTGTCACCAATATCATTTTTTTCTTGCAGATCCTGGACGATGGCGGGGACCTGACCCACTGGATCTATAAGAAGTATCCAAACATGTTCAAGAAAATCAAAGGCATAGTAGAAGAGAGCGTGACCGGTGTCCATAGGTAATCTATTGGAGATGGGGCAGCCATTGTCTGCTCCAGATCTTTCTTTGATAGAACCAGGATTGACCCGCAGGAGGTTGAGAGGATGGGAGCTCCTTTCGGCAGCTGCTGGCTTAATGCTAGTTTGATGAGAATCAGAATTTCTCATCTCATCCTCACTTCACCCGCTGAGACAGACAAGGATTATCGCCCATTCCAATCGAACGATAAATGCAAGCCGTTCAGAAGTGGTGGGTGCTCCATCCCTGGAGGTTTTCAAGAAGAGGCTGGACAGCCATTTGTCCGAAAAGGTGTAGGGCAGGGGTCTTCCAACTTGGCCCTTTGATGACTTGTGGACTTCAACTCCCAGAATTCCTCAGCCAGCGTGCCACGCTGGCTGAGGAATTCTGGGAGTTGAAGTCCACAAGTCATCAAAGGGCCAAGTTGGAAGACCCCTGGCTTATATGGTCCATGCTGGCTGAGGAATTCTGGGAGTTGAAGTCCACCAGTCATCAAAGGGCCAAGTTGGAAGACCCCTGGCTTATATGGTCCATGCTGGCTGAGGAATTCTGGGAGTTGAAGTCCACAAGTCACAAAAGGGCCAACTTTGAAAACCCCTGGCTTATATGGTCCATGCTGGCTGAGGAATTCTGGGAGTTGAAGTCCACCAGTCATAAAGGGACAAGTTTGAAGACCCCTGGTATAGGGTCTCCTGCTTAAACGGGGTTGGACTAGAAGACCTCCAGGGTCCCGTCCAACTGTGTTATTCTGTATTCAGTGGAATGGCTTGACTTCAGAAGCGGTGGGTGCTCCATCCCTGGAGGTTTTTAAGAAGAGACTGGACCGCCATTTGTCCGAAATGGCATTGGGTTCTCCCTGCTTGAGCAAGGGGTTGGACTAGAAGACCTCCCAGATCCCTTCCAGCTTCTCTTCTGATGGAATTGAATTGAAGACTTGATAAAGATAATAAGCCTGGGTAGAAAATCAGGCTTAAAAACGGCTTACAGCCCAGAATATCTGTCGCTAAGCGAATTTTGCGCCATTTTACAGCCAGCCTTGTCACCATCGCTAAGCGAATCGCTGAGGTTGTTAGTCACACGGTCGTTAAGCGAATCCGGCTCCCCCCCATTGACTTTGCCTGTCAGGAGGTCGCCAAAGGGGATTGTGTGACCCCCACCGGGACACTGCGACCGTCGTAAATACGAGTCAATTGCCAAGTGTCTGAATTTTGATCCACGTGACCACACAGCGGTCATTAGTCTGGAAAACAGTCATTTGTCCCTTTTTTTCCCCAGTTGTAACTTGAAACCCTCACCACACGTTGTAAGTTGAGGATCACCTGTATTGGCAATACAACTGCTCCTTTGCGGTTAAAAAAAACCCAATTAAATCCATTCTCTGCTTCGAGAGTCGAGGTGCCGGTTGACCGTCAGTGGCCTAAACGGGAGACTCGCCTGGGCCAGCTGTGGACCCTCCCTTCTCCTGATTGTGGCTTTTCAACTTGTTGGCAGGTTGTACCAGCTCTCCAAGGCCGGCAAGCTGTGTGTCCCCGCCATGAACGTCAACGATTCGGTCACCAAGCAGAAGTTCGACAACTTGTACTGCTGCCGAGAGTCCATTCTGGACGGGTAGGTCTCCTGCTGCGGTTGAGGCCTTCGGACGTGGTGGGCGCTCCATCGCTGGAGGCTTTTAGGAAAGGACCGGATGGGCACTTGTCTGGAATGGTATATAGGGTCTCCTGCTTGAGCAGGGGGCTGGACTGGAAGACCTCCCAAGGTCCCTTCCATCTCTATGATTCTATAGGAAGGAAGGAAGGAAGGAAGGAAGGAAGGAAGGAAGGAAGGAAGGA
>NW_015386118.1:6682-8384 GCF_001527695.2 Protobothrops mucrosquamatus | reverse complement strand
CTCCTCTTCTCTTTTCTTCTCCTCTTCTTTCCCTTCCCTTCCTTTCCCTCTTTCTTTTCTCCTCTTGTATCTCTTTCTTCTCCTCTTCTCTTCTCTTCTTTTCTTCTCTTCTTTCCCTTCCCTTCCCTCTTTCTTTTCTCCTCTTGTATCTCTTTCTTCTCCTCCTCTTCTCTTTTCTTCTCCTCTTTCCCTTCCCTTCCTTTCCCTCTTTCTTTTCTCCTCTTGTATCTCTTTCTTCTCCTCTTCTCTTCTCTTCTCTTCTTTTCTTCTCCTCTTCTTTCCCTTCCCTTCCCTCTTTCTTTTCTCCTCTTGTATCTCTTTCTTCTCCTCCTCTTCTCTTCTCCTCTTCTCTTCTCTTCTTTCCCTTCCCTTCCCTTTCTTTTCTTCTCTTGTATCTCTTTCTTCCCCTCTCCCTCCTTCTCTTCTCTCCCTTCTCTTCCCTTCCCCCTTTCCCCTCCCTCCCTCCCTTCCCTCACCATGCTGGCTGGCATAATTATGGGAGTTGACATCCGCATATCCAGGATGGGAAGCGCTGCTCTTAAGCGATGGCTCCAGAACTCTGTTCCAACCCATCTGGCTTCCCTCTGTGGCCTGAAAAACAATTTTTGTTTAACCTCTTCTGCAGAATAACTTGCAGGGCCCCCCCCCTCCTTCCTGTGGGCCTTTTTGTCAATTAACAGGCCCATCGCTGCCTTGCCTGGACTATCCCGGGCGGACCAGGAAGAGAGAGGGAGACGGTCCCCTTTTAGCCCGTTCTGGACTCCGGCGTAGCCGCCAAGGGCCAGGGGTTCCCGGGCAGCGCCTGCCAGCCTTCGGCCGCCCATCTCTCCCGCCTCCTTCCTGACCCTCCTCCTCCTCCTCTCCTGTCCCAGGTGGGCAAAGGCTGCTGTGCTGCCCTGAAGGCCATGGGCTCCATTGTGTACGTGACCGAGATCGACCCCATTTGTGCTCTGCAAGCCTGGTAAGGGCCCGAGAGGCGGGGACTGCCTCTCAGGGGGTTGGACTAGAGGACCTCCCAGGTCCCCTCCGGGTCTGCGAGCCCCTGATGGCCCTCTTGCGGCCGGCGCCCCTTTGCAAAGGGGGGAATTCTTAGATGGGGGTGGTTTTCACGGGTGACCGGTCCGTGAATCTCGGGCTTCAGTTTTCCTCCTTTCTCCCCAGCATGGATGGCTTCCGTCTCGTGAAACTCAACGAAGTGATTCGGCAAGTCGACATCGTGATCACCTGCACAGGTGCTCCCGTTGGGGGGGGAGGGCAGGGGGGGGCGTTCCCAGGGCTACGTGTTTTATTTTCTTGGTGTGCATGGGCTGGATTGACAGCTCTGCCATTATTCTCTCCTTTGTTTTACAGGCAACAAAAATGTAGTGACTAGAGAACATCTGGATAGGATGAAGAACGGCTGCATTGTTTGTAACATGGGACATTCCAACACAGAAATTGATGTGGTAAGATGTAGCCTTCCTTCCTTCCTTCCTCCCTTCCTTCCTTCCTCCCTCCCTCCCTCTTTGTCTCATTCCTTCCCACCTCTCCTTTCTTCCTTCTTTCCTTCCTTCCCTCCCTCTGTCACTTACCTTCCTCCCTCCCTCCTCACATTCCTTCCTTCCTGGTTCCCTCCCTCTGTCTCCTTCCTTCCCTCCCTCCCTCCCTCCCGCCCTGTCTCCTCTCTTCCTTTTTTCCTTCCCTTCCTGTCACCTTCCTTCCT
>NW_015386118.1:4882-5974 GCF_001527695.2 Protobothrops mucrosquamatus | reverse complement strand
AAGTCCAGGCCGCTTAAAGTGGCTTTCAGATTGAGAAGGAGAGTTTTCAGAACCTCGAACCATGTCCAGGCCGGCCCTGCCTCCCTGGGTGGGCCTGGGCCGCTTTGAACCCTCCCCTGCCGCTCTCTTCCAGGCCAGCCTGCGTACCCCAGAGCTGACTTGGGAGCGGGTCAGGTCTCAGGTCGACCACGTCATTTGGCCGGACGGCAAGAGAATCGTCCTGCTGGCTGAAGTAAGTGAGCCCCTCCACAGCTCGGGGGGAGAAGGCGATTGGCTGGAGGGGTGGGCAGGCTTCCGTGTGCCTCTGGGATTCCAAAGGGTCCCTCTTCCTGATCCCCACTTCGGAGGGCTGAAGACAGGGCGTGGGGCGTTGGGTGTCAATCTGGGTGCTGGACACCGCTCCCCTCTTTTTTCCCCCAGGGACGCCTCTTGAATCTCAGCTGCTCCACCGTGCCAACCTTTGTGCTGTCCATCACAGCCACCACTCAGGTGAGTCAAGACGGGGAGGTGAGCTTCGCCAATCGGCCACCCTGCTCTGGGTGTGGACGGGGTTGTCATTTTCCCTCCAGCTAAGGTCCCGTCATAATATCGGTTTCTTTAGTTATTTATTTTAGCTCAGGATTGAACTGTGGGGGTCCTTGGTGCTCTCTAAGCTGGGTGGTTTTCTTGCAGATGTTTCAGGACCCAACTAGGGAACAGCATCAGTACTAGGAAGGAGTGGAAAGAAGGAAGGAAGGAAGGAAGGAAGGAAGGAAGGAAGGAAGGAAGGAAGGAGAAGAACTGTGTGGTCCTTGGTGCTTTCTGAGCTGGATGGTTTTCTTGTAGATGTTTCATGACCCAACTAGGGAACAGCATCAGTGCTAGAAAGGAGTGGAAAGGAGAAGGAAGGAAGCAAGGAAGGAAGGAAGGAAGGAAGGAAGGAAGGAACTGTGGGGGTCCTTGGTGCTCTCCAAGCTTGGTGGTTTCCTTGCAGACGTTTCAGGACCCAACTAGGGAACACCATCAGTGCCAGAAGCGAGGGAGGCCAAAAACAAGCCAAAAAGGAAACAAAAAGACCTAAACATCTCCTCACCATTAACAAACATCCAGATA
>NW_015386118.1:0-1477 GCF_001527695.2 Protobothrops mucrosquamatus | reverse complement strand
ACAGCCGTTCGTTTAGCGACGGTTTGACGTTACGACACGCTGAAAGACGTAACTGAGAGAACCGGTTTCCTCACTTAACCTCCGTCGCTTTGATCCCCACGGTCATTTAAAACTTGGAAATTATAGACATTTAATTTAAATATTAATGGGAAACTAAAAATCGGGAAAAACCAATTAGGACGTTGACAGCCTACAAAGACGGAAACGTTAAAACAGCTAGGATGTGTATAAATTAAAAACTATTGACCAATGTAAGGAAGTTATTTTTATTTAATTTGATATAATAGGAATGGCACTGCTTTAAACAGGAGACAGTAAACACTAAGGGGGGGAAAAGAGAGAAAATATTTAACGTTAATAGCTTGAGACCTGCACTAAAAATATTTGCATGTTATTGAATTATCGATTAACTCAGCCGCCACGTTGCTCTTTAAATGTTTAAAGGTAAAACTAGAAAATCAATCAAACTTTTGTAAAATAAATAAATAAATAAATATATGATATTTTTTTTAAAAAAAAAAGATCCCCACGGTCACAGGATCAAAACTGGGGCAGCCGGCAACCGGCACGCATTGACAACCGTTGCAAAGTCCCGGTTGTTCCACCAATCCCCGTTTGATTCGCTTAACGACCGCACGGTTGACTAAAACCACCGCAGCAACTCTCCTCAGAACGGCGGCCAAACCGACGGCCAAACCAGATGGGGCTCGCTTCGCCACCAAGCCGCCTTGCTGAGCAGTGGGAATCCCGGCCCCAAGCGTAAACTTGAGGACTAGAAGCATGCACCCTTTTTGGGGAGCAGTCATTTTTAAAACCATTTCCAGACTTCCCTTCCCCTTCCCTCCCCCTAGCAGAGCTCCTCTTCTCAACCTCTCCGTTTCCGCCTTTCTCTGACCCGACAGGTATTAAATCTCCCGTGGCTGCACGCCGGAGGAAGGGGAGGACCGGATCCCGAGACCTCTCTCCGGCTGTTTGTAAGGATGACCCAGCACAAGCTTCTGAACTCGGCACCAGGCTGCCCTAGACCACCACCGTGTGTTAGGTTATTTATTTATTAAACTAGAATACCGTACTGGCGGCCTCTGCCCCCGTGTTGTTTTTTAAAAGGGCCCCTGGACTCCAGGATGACGGGCCAGTTGGGGGGTTTTGGGGGGTTGGGGGGGGTAGGGAGGGAAAAGGGTTTGGCCAGCTCCGTTCTCACGGTTAGGTTTTAACCCCACGGATTGCAGTGGGTCTAAGGCAGGGGTAGGCAACGTTGCCTCTTTTAGGACTCAGGGACTTCAACTCCCAGAATTCCTGAGCCAGCATGGCTGGTCTAGTCCAGGGCTAGGCAACCTTGGCTCTTTCATGACTGGTGGACTCCAACTCCCAGAATTCCTGAGCCAGCATGAGGGAACTATGGCCCCCTCATGACTCATGGACTTCAACTCCCAGAATTCCTGAGCCAGCATGAGGGAACTATGGCCCCCTCATGACT
>NW_015386117.1:588540-613427 GCF_001527695.2 Protobothrops mucrosquamatus | reverse complement strand
TCACATCCTTTCCTTTTATTCCAAGTGTAGCTTTTCTAACCATTCAGAGTCATTGGAAATTTTTCTGTCTCTGGGGCTTTCTTCTAGTAAGTAAAGAACAAGTTTGGGATTTGGGCACCAGCTGTTGGAAATCAACTTTGGAAACACTAACATTCTTCACCTGTAAATGTAAGGCAATAGATGCAGTAGAGAACTCTCCTTTCCTTACCTAAAATATACCCCTTACTTTGCATGTATCTATGCAACATGCTTTCTATGAAGACTGTTTGTTATTCTTGGGATTTCATCTGTTCCTTTCCCTCTCAGTTCAATTCTCTTTCTCTTCTGAATACCACCTGATTCAGTTGAGGTTCTCACCTGACCTACTCTGATTCTATAATAAAGAGAGCATATTACATCTCCTTAGCAATAGACAGACTGAATTAATTTAGAGTTTCCTACCACCACATTATTTCCTAAATAAAGCTTATTTTTAGTTGTATTAACAGAATAATCCTTTCTTGTTAAAGTTGTATTCCTGATATTCAGTGCTTTTTTTGTAAAAAAAAAAAAAAAAAAAGGTGCTGGAACTTACACACGTCATACAACCCGCCTTGCCTACCCTACAAGGTTCCATCCCAAAAAGGTGCCGGAACTCCGTTCTGGGCATTCTATGAGAAAAAAAGTCCTGCTAATATTAGTGTTCTGTCCCCACATATTCTTCCCATGAAGCAAAGCTAATGGCTATTCAACACCAAGTGCTTGCTATTTTTTCTAGCCTATGACTGGCCAGCTGAAAGGAGTATCAGTCAATTCAGTGGGAGGCTGGTAAAAGAGGTCGTACACTCACACAATGGTACAAAACTGCTGTAATGGTTTGAGGGACGGGGCAGCATGGAAGTGATCTTACAAGTCTCAATTATTTTAATCAGGTTGCTGTAAAAATGACTGGATCTCACTTCATGTTTGTATTGCCATTAAATTAATATTGTATTTCCCAAATGGTTTTGCATATTTTCTATGGTAAAACAAGATATCTGCAAGGAGCATAGTCCAATATTATAGAACCTACATAATATGAAAATACCTTTTCCTCTCAGAAATTATCCATTTTTCCAATTCATTTGATACCCATCTCTAACTTAGAGAAAGAGATAAACACAAAAGCAGAGACTTAAAGATATGCAATGATATAGCAAATGCATAAGCAAAAAGAAATGCCAGTATTGTATTTCCATCAAGGTTCTGTGGCAAAGTTAACAAGATTGTCAGATGCTGTTTACAGCATTGTTTGTAAAATGTAAATTGCTAAAGCATCACAGTACATATGTTCCCCTTATTTGTAAATCACTATCTTAAAGACAATTGTCACTGTACTCCCAGTTAATTATCATTAGCATATTATTAATTATGGAAAGCAGAATAGAATATAGGTATTCATAGACTGACAATTGTTGCATGCTATACTCCAGTTGTAGAACATGGGATGAGACCGTGGGAAAATTGGGTAACATTTTGAATAAGTATGAGCCAATAATAAATTATGATGAGTAACACAATGTAGGAACAAGATGAGTGAATACAAAAAAAGACTGATGAATGAATAAGAACTTGACCATAAGGTATGTATCTACTTAGCAAAAGTTCAGAGTTGGAGGGTAAGTTTGTGTGTGTGTGTGTGTGTGTGTGTGTGTGTGTTTAAGATAAGATTTAAGCACAATCTATTTCTATGTATACATGGAAAAAGAATAAATATAAATCTTAAGCATGATGGAGTTGTTATTTATAATGTCAGATTGAGAGAATTAGTGAAGGATAACAAAATAATGGGAGATTCTAAATGTGAAACAGAACAATTTTTTTATATTGAGAGGAGCTGGTCTTGAAAAAGAATTGGATATATAAAAAGAAAAAAGAAAAGCTGAAGCAGAATGACTGCAGGAAGACAAAGTATAAGTCCTGAGAGAGAGAAAAATATTAATCTCCCAGCAGAATGAAAAAAAAGTAGACATAAGGAAAAAAGATGTGGAAACTGTTAGAAGAGAATGAAAAGAATTATGCGTCAAAGAAGTATATGGAATTATGCTAAGAAATATTTAAAAGATGTTTCATAGAATGATAAAATAAAAGTGGCTGATCGTAAAAAAAATGGTTACAAGTGAACCATTTCTTCAAAAAAAAGAAGAAATATTGTATAATGTTTATACAGAGTAGATGAGGTCAACATATTCAACAGACTTATTATAGCTTATTTCTTTTTATTAACCACACAAATCTTTTCTGATTCTATGAAAGTACAATTGTTTTTCTTAAAATTTGTTGGGAGGTTATTGGTTCATTATTTTTTCTAAACATATTAATATTTTATTAGACCTTTAATTTAGTTTTGAACATTTAAGGCAGTTTAATTTTTATCAGTATTTTATCACTGATATCTTATTTCAGTTTATTCCTATTTTAATATTTTAATTGTCTTAAGGATTGCATTTATATACATTTTTCTGCTAATGCACCTGCTGGTTCTTTTTTTATCTTAATTTCCCTTGTATTTCAGAGTTTCTGTTTTGATGCTGTATTCATTACTAGTCAATGAACATGGTTAATTGATTGGATGTTGGTTGGTTGGCTGTTCATAGAAAATAAAATATAGCTGCAAACAGGAACAAGAAACTTAAGAATAAAGGTATGTAAGGTCATTGGCCCTTGGCAAAACTTGAGAAATCATAAAAATCCAATCATGAAAACTCAAGCAGAGACTTCTTAAAGGTACAGAACTTTATTTTCAATCGAAATAAGTCCTGGGTGGGAACACAATCTGAACACTGGCAGCAGTTGCGTTCAGAAGTGCCACACCTTAGAAAGTTAGCAGCATTGCTTTATAAACTTTGTTAGCCAATGAAAATCAGACAACAGGGTTATTATAATATAAGGAAGACGTCAGTCATTCCTGTACACTCCCTTATTCCCTCCTTCAGTACATCACATCCATGTACATGTTTCCCACGCTTGTATGAAATTTGTGTCTGACACAAACACTGATTACAGAAGTGAGATAGCAATAGTTAGGCAAGGCTACACAATTTGTTTCTTTTTCTGGTTCTAGTCACAGGTAAAAACAATGCAGGTCAATTTTATGGGGGTGGGTGGGTTTGGGTCAGTGAATGTGCAATGGGTCAAGGGGGCTAAACAAGGAAGTTTCAACACCCTGGAAAAGTATTGTGGAGATACTTAGAATAGGGTAGTGATATATTAAACAGTAGAATTAAAATCAGTGTAATAAAAGTTAAGAAAAAATGATAGAAAGGAAACAAGAAACACTGTGAATATGTTGAAAAATGGCAGAGCTGCAGGATAGATGGTGTCATTGGAGAGATGTTGAAATATAGATGCACCTGGGCGATTTATTTAGTATGTGTGTGACTACTGCATCTGTGTCTGACAACTGAAAGAATATGGTTCTTTCTAATACAAAGTGAAGATAGCAAGAGTGAATGCAAAAAAATAAAGGGGGGGCATATTACATAGTTAAATGAACTTGGTTAGATATTTGGCAGAAATCTGACTCAAAGGGTACTCAAGAAGACATGAGCAAAATGTGGGATAATTATGAATATAAGAGAAATGGAGAAGAGTAATAAAAAAGATGAAAAAGAAATATAGAAAAAGAAATAGAAAAGAAAGAAAAAGAAAAAAGAAAGTATATTAAAGTGGCCTTCAGTCTTCTGAACAGCAGTTATATTTATATTTTGCTCTCTCTCTCTAAGGTTACATCAAAGATTCCATAATCTAGGTCTTCCTAATCATTAAATCCATAAATCATCAGTTCATTTTTTTTCTTTTTTCAGCAAAAGGTCCCTGAGGTGTTACCAATTACTAATAAATGTACTACTTGGTTTTTCTCTATGAGTTATTACAAGGGTCAACAAAACAAGTGTGGAGTAAGCAGAGGTTACGAGGTTAAGAAAGACATGTGTTGGGGGGCTTGGTCATATGGAGGGAACGAATGAAAATCAAATTGCAAAACAAATATATGAAGAAAAAATGAATGTATTGAGAAGAGGTTGTGGCTGGGTGGAGTTGATGAAATTCTGAAAAAGAGAGGGATAAAAAGTTTAAACAAAAGAGTGAATGTGTAAAGTAATGTAGAGCTGTAGTGAAAGCGAGGATGGTTTACAATGACTGAAAATTGTGGTCTGATATAGTGAATGACAGCAACGGGGGCACAAGGATGCAGAGAGCCTCACCTTTTGCTCCTGAAGATGTTACCTGGTGAGGTAATGAATGTTTGCAAGCAAATAGCCAAGTTCAAAGAGCACTGAGGATCCCACCGTTTAACCCTAAGCTACAGATATTCTCTTCTACTGAAACCATGATGGATATGTCTTTTTGAATAAATAAACAGTACACACTAATTTATTGTTGATGCTTTGTGAAAAGGTGGAACTGTAGATATTCGAACTTATTTCGGTGTGCTAACTTTCTATTATATGCCAACATATTATATCAAGTGAAAATTTAAAAAGCATGCAAGGAACTGATCTCTGTGGGTAGCTATTAGCTGAAATACAATTTATCTGACCAAACCAGACATCAAGCATGATGTGAAAAAGGTTCTCTAAAGGTAGAACCTTTGAAAAAGACTGGTGTAAAAAGTACATAAGGTTTCTTAGTACCTTACCAAAGAACATCACAATGCCAGAGGTTCTTTATAAGAAACATCAGTAGCTTCCTTATAGAATAAAAGACACAAGAGACAGGCAAGAAAAATCATCCATTCCCACTATCTATATAACCTCTCAAGATAAATTAAATAAAATATAAAACATTTGAAAAAAGCAGCATTATAGTTTTAAACTGAGAGGAGAACTAAAATGCTATATATGTCTAATCAAATACTGTTGGCAATCAGTTGAAAGATGGGCATCAAATCTTTCATTTCAAATAGTGCTTTCATTACTCAATGTTTTCTCCTACTACCAGGAACTCATTAAGACATTTTAAATAAAAATTAAATCAGCACTCCTTCAACAAAACATTGTTGATGAATGCTGCAATAAATTATGGAGTTGCCTTTTTCTATAAGGCACATTTTGGTATGTTTTGATTTATTTACTCACAATTAAAAAAACTGTCATTATTGCTATCTCCGTTCAACTGGGTATAATTTGAATTGACAGCACAAACAAAAAGGAAAGAAATAAGTGCAGCAGTTCAGATTTAACATGTGTTTAACAAAACAAGGGTCTTCTTTTTAGGACTTTTTTTTAGGACTATGTAATATAGTTATGTGCTTGACTGTTACACTTTACATAGTAAAACAGATATTCTACCACCACCAGTGGTGGGATTCAAATATGTGAACAACCAGTTCTCTGTATGGATGCCGCTTCTGGAAGTCCATTCTGGACCTGGGCAACAAAAAATTAGCTACCAGTTCTGCCGAAGTGGTACGAACTGGCTGAATCCCACCACTGACCACCACCCATTATTAAAAGTAATATTGGTCTGAAAACTATTTCCCAATTTTCAAAAGTTTTGTTACCTTATAGCAGATCATCTCAATGTTTCATTTGTTCTTGTGAGATTTCTCCATTATTCACATTCTTCATGAATGCTTTCGTTTCCCAATTGAAAATGGTCCCTGCAAATTGTTCCCACATTATGTTACTTACTGGGCTTGAATTAAAGCTAGGGGAGCTAGAAAACCCATAGATGGCTATAAAGGTGGTCTGGGTTTATTTCTTAAGTTTATATCCCAACTTTTCTCAACAAGCAAAAGACAGTTTAAAACAACCTCCTTTCATTTTATCCGTGCTTAGTTGGTCTGAGAGGAGGTGATACATCCAGCCACCCAATCTGTTTCTATGGCTGAGGATAGACTTGACTCTGGGTAGTTTTAATCAAAATCCAATACTTCACTTATATACCAATATAAGTCAAATAAATGCCTATCAATCACCTTATCATTTTGATATTTTTTTAAAAAAAAAAAAACTATGCTTCACTAATGAAGTTAACACCAAATCTATGAAGAAGGAAAAGTGAACACAATATTTTTATTAAATATTTTATTTTATTGAATAAAAATATTCACCTATAGATATTCATTAATATAATGGCAACTATAGCTGTATCTGAAAGTTTTCCCAAACCCTCTGAATAAAGTGGAATCTAATAGGGCAGCAGAAAATAGATGAACTATTTCTCATGTATACATATCTGTATGTGTACTGTGTCTGTGTACCAACTGATCAGCAACCAGACATTTTCTCACATATGTACAAATACACATATACTTTCCCATAATTCCTTTTCAGAGTATCAAGAAGGAAAAGGAACAACATAAAAGGATAACATTGGGGGAGGGGGGAAAGAACAAGATACACCAAAGTTGGATGGAGATAGAGGTAGTCCTTGACTTACAACCATTCATTTAGTGATGGTTCAAAGTTACAACGGCACTGAAAAAAGTGACTTATGACTGTTTTTCACACTTATAACTGTTACAGAATTTTACCTTTTATCATTCCTTTCTTACTTAAGTAGCTTTGTTGGTGGTTTGTGCTCTAAACAATCGTTTCCTTGTTCAGAACAATCAAATTCCAAGAAACAATAAGGTTCCCAGAAATGTATGTTTGCTTACTATTTTGACACACCAAATGGTGAATTTCCTTTCCCTAAAGACTTTCCACAGTACAAAAAATATTGCTTGGAAGATATATACCTTTCAGTATTCTGCTACCTGCAAGAAGTCAAATGTAACTACAAAAAAAGCAAAGTGAAGGCATTTTGCTTTCTGATTTAAAACTATATTAATAATAATTTATTTGTTTATCACAGTGACAAAGCCGTTTCTCTTTTTAAAACGTAAATAGAAAAGAAAAAGAATTGCTCTCCTCAGATATAGTGAGACATCAAGTACTCACAATATTCAAATATACACTTTCTTATTATCATGAGTAATGGTCTGGAGGACAATGCAATTCAAAAGCATTTGTAATGAACTTCAGGATAGCACCACCCTTTACTTCAGACTTAACTAGTTTCTCCTCTCAAAATTAAATTGTATTTGTCTGCAAGAAAAATGTCTTTCTGAGTTTATGGCAGTTCACAATTAATACTGTCATCCAAACCAATTCCTTGTGGGGAACACGGGTGTGGGAGAAAGAATACAATTTTTATTTTACCTCATAAAAATCACACTGCAAATCGGAATTGCACCTTCAGGGGGAGATGGATAGGCAAGGAAGTTTTGGGTACATTAATGCAAGAAGAATAGTTTGCTACTATCAAATAAGTCAGGGATATTATTAAAATTGCATGATGAAAGTGAAGAAAAATATTCAGTGATCTGTAGATACATGATTTATTATGTGACTTGACCACAAAAATCATGGTTATGCCATTATTTGACAAAAATCAATTTTCTGATTGACAATTTTCGAAGTTCTGATGGCCGAGCTCCCTCCATAGTCACATTATTAAGCTTTGGGCGCTTGGCAAGAAGGACACATTTACGGTGTTTGCAGTGTCCTGTGGTCACATGACCACATTTTATGACAGTTTTGCTGAAAACCAGCATTTGCTCTCAGTTTTCAGCAAAATCACATCCATAATAAACCATTGTTTGCTTAACAACCATGGTGTTCACTTAATGACCATTGCAAAAAGATCATAAAATTAGGGTCAGTCACATTTTATGATTATTATGACATACAACCATACTTGTCAAAGATTATCTGTATGTGAAAGACTACCTGTAAACCCAGGGCTTTTCAACCAGTGGTATGGGTAGCACCTGTGGTACATTGGCACCTGGCAGGTGGTACGCGACCACCCTAGAAAAGTGGCAGCGGGGGAGAGGAATGAGCTGAACCAGTGGCAGCACCGCACAAGTCTGAGCGAGAGATGGCTGGAGCTGCAGGGCTGTCAGGGCTCAGTGGAAGCACCAGGATCAGCGCCAGGCTCCAGCTGGAGCTCGACGCTGACCCTGGTGCTTCTGCTGAGCCCAGAAGAAGCGCCGATCAGCTGGAAAGTTGCAGCATCTCCAGGGTCTTGTGATTTACATTCAGATGCTTGGCAACTGATTCATATTTATGACGATCACAGTGTGCCAGGGTCATGTGTAGTGACCAAAACCTGCTGCAACCACCCAGCAGATGGGGGGAATAAAAACCAAACACCCCCCCACCCCACCCCGCTGCCAATCCTCAATAGAAATGCTCACAACAGTGAAAACCTTGCACAGGAGGAAGAGCGCGGGCGGGCGGGCAGGCAGGCAAGTGTCTTGCTCAGCTGTGGCTTGGGGGGCACTTTTTTCAGTGCCATTGTAACTTCGAACAGTCACTAAGCGAACTGTTGTAAGTTGAGGACTACCTGTACTTCATCACTTTTTTCCTTTTTTGGGGGGGTCATCAAGTTTTTGACACCTTGCTAGGTGACTGGTGGTACTTGGATGTTGCCATATCCTAAAAGTGGTACAATGGGTGAAAAGGTTGAAAAGCCCTGTGTAAACCAATCTAGGGATCTAAGGGTATCCTTCTTTCCAACCTCTCAAATACCTACCCAGAGAATGCCCATTTTTCAGTAGGGCAGAATAAGGTCAACAAACAGCTTTGGCAGATCTATAGCCTCCATTCCTCCACAGGTGCACTGATGTTTTAGCTGCCATTTTGGCCAGTAGGCTCATCCTCTTTTGCCTGAGGAAGAAGAGCTGATATTGCTGCAGACACAGAGAGCACCAGCTCTCAGTTGGCAGGGGAGTCTTAATTTGAGAAATTTCCAGGCATGTGTCATGCTGAGAAACACAACAGGCCCTGCACACCTGGACAAGCAGGCATTGGATTACCCGCCACAGTGTATCCTGAATATGACCCATTTGTAAAAGGGAGAAACAGAGTTGGTACAGCTTGTGTGAGACTGTGGCTACAGGCCTAATGAGCACATTAGTGTTAGCCAGTTCTTCATAGGGATGGATCCAAAATCATAAACTCTTGTTAGCATTTTAAACTTTTATCATCAAAGTTTCTTGCCCTCACTTACAAAATGATGTCAGAAAAGAGGAATGCTTCAAAGCAACCCCCAGATCAGAAGAAAATATTTCATCATCAAGACTTTGCTTAAATAGAGATTTATTTTAAAAGAAATAAACATCAACAGATGGTTTGATACTGTAAATGCTTGAATCTGTTATGAGCAAACAATTCACGTAATATGAATAGGGAACAATGGATAAGAATTTGCCTTCTGTATAAATGACAATTCTAAGCAATTATTTGAAAATGTTTTCTAGGCGTCATTTTTCTCTTTATGTGAAATCTCTGCCTTATTTATTTGTGTGTGTCTGTGTGTGTAAGATTTAGAAGGACAGATCTATTAACTGTAAACCTCGACTTGCAACCACAACTGGAACTTGAATTTCGGTTGTTAAGCAATGTCGTAAAATGAGATATGACATGAGCACATCATTTACTGACTGTAATCCTGGCAATCCCCATTGCAATCATTAAGCAGAACAGAATAACAACATTGGGAGGGACCTTGGAGGTCTTTTAGTCCCACCCCCTCCTCAAGCAGGAGACACTATACCATTTTGGACAAGTGACTGCCCAATCTATTCTTAAAAATCTCCAGTGATGGAGCACTCACAATTTCTGAAGGCAAGCTGTTCCACTGATTAATTATTCTAACTATCAGGAAAGTTCTCCTTATTTCTAGGTTGCTTCTGTCCTCCATTAGTTTTCATCCATTGCTTCTTGTTCTGCCCTCTGGTGCTTTGGAGAATAGGTTGACTCCCTCTTCTTTGTGGCAGCCCCTTAGATATTGGAACACTGCTATCATCTCACCCCAATCCTTCTTTTCATTAAACTGCAACTGTTCTTTATATGTTTTAGCCTAATCATCTTTGTTGTTGTTCTCTGCACTCTTTCTAGAGTCTCAACATCTTTTTTATAGTGCGGTGACCAAAATTTTACTGGTTGTTAGCTGAAGAACTATCCCAATCCAAGCCATTCCAGGCTTGGTCCCTCCTAACCCTGCACCTCAGTAAGATGAGGGACTGCTCCAATTCCACCCACCCACCTATCCTCCCAATCCCTGCCCTTTGGCTATCCTGCATCCTGCCTTGTGGGGCAACAAACACAGTGGTGGGATTCAGCCAGTTCGCACCAGTTCCGCAGAACCGGTAGTTAATTTTTTGTTGCCCAGGCCCAGAATCAACTTCCAGAAGTGGCATCCACACAGAGAACTGGTTGTTAACATATTTGAATCCCACCATGGAACAAACAGTCCCAGAATCTCACAGCTCTGTGGCAGTTTACCATACCTGAGGAAACTATAGTTGCCCCAGCCCAGTCCCAGTCACCACAGCACTCCAGGACCCCTGCTGTCCTGCACACTGCCACCCCAGTTGACCTTCACTTTCTTGTTCCTGTTGTTGACAAAGTGTTTCCAGCCTGGCTGTGGGCTGTGCTGGGACTATCTTTGTGCTGCGAAAAAGAAAAAGTAGCATACAAAACACTCCTATGCAAAGAGCTGTGGGCATGGTTTTATTTTTTATTTTTCATAGCATGAAGACAGCTCCGGCCCCACCCAGTCTCAGCACCAAGATGCCTCTCAAGATGAAGCCCAAGGAAAGCAAGAAAATGAACCCAGCCAAATAATACTCTTTCCCCAAATATTGTCCAAACAGAAATAGCTGCTTTTAGAGTGTGTGAAGCATCTAAGAAAATGCCATTGTCAGTTTGCTGTTCAATAGCATTTCTCACAATGCACAGACTTCAGGCCAAGCATAATGGGATTCTTTTCTAGAAATATCACAATTGTGCACACTTAGGACATTAGAGTACCTCTAGCAATCACAGATCTGAATACAGGTGCAAATGAAAGGCCCTGGATTGCAAAATACTTATCTAAAAGGCCTTGCTTACTATTAAATATAAGTTCAAACGATGTCTGTAAAATGTATGTTGATTATAATTCAGGCTGAAAATTAAATAAAAGTTTTCTCCTTTGGAAGTAAATACTGAAAACTTTGAGCCATTATCTGAGACTGGCTGCCAGGTTAACAAAGCACCTGTTGTCTTCTTTTATTGACAGTATGGAAAATGCCATATTTAATTGCCTTTATAAAACAGCTCCTCTTCTATACAAGAGTTCAGAAATGGCATTGTAAACTCCCAGAGGCCCCCTCGATATTGAAAAAGGTGGGAGGGGGGGAAAGCCTGTATTTATAAAAGATTTCACAACCAGCACAGGCTGAAGCTCTAACATCAAAAGCTAAAAATAGAAATGGGGGGGGGAGATGATCAAGTTACAAAAGAGAAAAAAAGGCAATATATTTATATCTTTAAAAAAAGTGGTTCTAACAAGATGCTATCACTGGCACATAATTCAAGATGCTTTGGACCTAATTTGCCGCTTACATGGAACTCAGCCAGAGACAATGCAGCATTTAATGGTTGAATGCCCACAGCTTGTATAAGTAAATTGCACAGATGCCTCATTGAAGCTCCATATTTGCACAGAAAATAATATTTTGGGACATATTTTTCTAAACATATGAATTATAGTTACAGTGCAATAAAAACAGCAGGATTTAAGATTATAAAACTGTTGGTACGTTGAATATCTTTTGGGGTAAGTATAAGTCCCCATTTTTCTATACCACATTTCATTAGTAGTCCCAACGCAATTTGCTGGTCATCTGAGGCCACCTACTCAGCAAATCTTGCTTGTTTTATAACAATTTAGATTTCCCTTAAAGAAATGCAGAAGTTGTCCATTATCTTCAAAAGCTCTCTAGCCTCTCCAGAGACATCTAGTCCACAAAATTCCTGGAGAGTGAAAATGAGCTTATAGCTCAGAACATCTTTCTCCAATCTGCTGTGCTCCAGATGTGTGGAATATCCAGCATGTTTTTGCCATGTTATTTTGAGTATTTGGGGAAATGCAGTCCCAATACATCTGGACAACATTCAGTTAAGGAAAGCTAATATAGATAAAACTTGTTTTTCAGATGCTAGTATGCATGTAAAATGAATGTGTGTTCATCAAGGCAGCCCACTCTGCTCTTTGACCTATGTATGCTTGGAAAAAGTCTTAGGATGCTCAATTTTTGTTGTTGTTGTGCCAAGGGTGCTTTTTCAAAAGGCAACTAGATTTTTTTTCCTTGAAGGTGTTTCACTTTCTATCCAAAAAGGTTCTTCAGTTCTGACTGAATGGTGGCAGATAGAAGGATTTATATTCCTTGCAGTCATCTGGTTGTTAGCACTCACTCATTCAATCAATGAGCAGATGATTGCAAGGAACATAAATCCTGCCATGCTCCAACATTCAGTCAGAACTGAAGAAGCTTCTTGGATGAAAAACAAAAAGTGTTCAATGAAAAGCAAAGTCCAGTTGTCTTTTGAAAAACCATCTTTGGTATAACCATGACCTGGATGACTGAGAATCTCCATAGACATTCTGTTGTTGCTATTGTGATGCAGGGATTATTCCCAACACCACAGAGCTCTTAAATCATAACATGTTGCCAAAATTCAGTATTATGGAGAAATCAATGCAACAGTTTACTCTCTATGTGTTTGCTTAGAAGACAGTCCCCATGACTATACAGATAGTCCTGGACTTACAATCAGTCTCTTACCAACTGTTCAAGTTCTGACAAACCTCCCCAAAAAACTATTTACAACCCAGATTCAAGGTTCTGATGTCCAGGATCCCCTCAGGGCCACATGACTGCATTTGGGACATTCTGTAACCAGCCCACATTTATGGCCATTTGCGGTGACATGGCCCCAATTTATGATTTTTTTTTCCCAAAAACCAGAAGTGGCTTTCAGTTTTCAGCAAAAAAAAAAAAAAAAACCATAATAAACAATGGGTTCACCTACCAACTGTGATGTTTGCTTAACAACCATGGGGTTTGTTTTATGACCCGCCACATTCACTTAATGGCTGCTGCATATAAAAATCACAAAAAGGAACCCAGTCATGTGGTGACCCACTTTATGACCATCACAACTTACAATTGAAATTTCAGGCTCAATTACGGTCATAAGTTGAGGACTACCTGTATCCCTAGAAAGGTAGGTGACAGAAATTTCCAAAAAAACATAAGGAGTAATTGCCCTAAGTAACATCCTGTTATTGCCCTAAGTAACATCCTGTTATTAATGGCAGACCTTTGACAGGCAAAGCCTGTTGTCTTGAATCCATCAAATGGACTTAAGGGAAAGAGAGAGAAAAAAATACCTGTTCACCCAGAGGAAAGATTCTTGATTATTGGCTCCTCTGAGCCTTTCCTAAAAGCTGTGAAGAGCATCAGCAGAGCCAACGAAGGCCGTCATCTGCAAATGCCAAGATTCACAGATTCTACAGCTACTGATCACTAGCTGGGCTGTACTTACACATTTTTCCCCTTGCGACTCAGCATTGAGAGAATAAGTGCAGAGAGGAACAATAAAACTCAACAAAAACGAATGAGCTCACGTCAGAATAGGTGTCACCTGATTGCTCTATTGTCCATCCAATATACTTTGTTTACTGGTGGGTAAATGGCCATAATAAAGAATATTTATCTATCTGAAGTCTCGTTTTAATCTTTCCCCATTTGGCTAGTTCAACACATCCTGAAGAATGCATGGCCTCTTCCTTCCTTCCATTTAATGTGTCAAAACCAACTGATCTGGGAACTGTATCTATGTCAGCTTTGGCAAGGGAATAGCATTCTGAAATGTATCTGGAGACAGATGTCTAGTTTAAGGATGCAGAATTTTAACAGAAATGCTAAAGAAATCAGGAAATTTGTCTTAGGTCATTTCTCTAATAGTAATTTGCAATAATTCAGGCTTTAGCACAAGAGTCCTTTGAGACTGAAGTGGTTTATAAGTCTCATTCATTTATGTTATTTTATGTTATGTTTATGTTATTTTTAATCAAATTTAAAGGTCGGCCATCTCATTCTTCAAGTGTCTAAATACATAAATAACATAGCAGTAATAAGGACAAGTTCTAAAACACTTCAAAAAAAGTGAAGCCCCTTCAACCAGTAATAGAAAAATGGCTTTAAGCTGATCAGCTTCATTATACTTCATTAAGCTTTCCCAGTCATATAATAACATTTCTATAATAAAAACATTTCAATTTAAGGTAACTTTAAGGAAATACAGGTCTTTGACATACGATCACAACTGAGCCCAACACTTCTGTTGCTACGTGAGGCAGTTGTTAAGTGAGTTTTACCCCATTTTACAACCTTTCTTGCCACAGTTGTTAAGTTAGTAGCACAGTTGTTAAGTGAATCTTGCTTCCCCATTGATTTTGCTTGCCAGAGAGTCGCAAAAGGTGACTCTGGGACACTGCAACTGTCATAAATATGAGTCAGTTGTCAAGCATCTGAATTTTGGTCACATAACCATGGGGGAATGCCGCAATGATCACAAGTGAGAAAAATGGTCATAAGTCACTTGTTTTCAATGCTGTTGTAACTTTGAACGGTCACAAAACAAACTGTTGTAAGTTGAGAGCTACTGTATATCTGGTTTCCACATGTCAGTCAAAAACGTAAGAAATTGCAGTATAAAAGCACCATCTTATAGTCCACAGCACATAAACTGGGAAGACTTGATTCAGACTTGAAAGTTGTTTTGACTTTACAAGTCAAGATCCTTGTAACCAGTTCGTCTTGATCTTTCAGGTTAACGATACATTGTGCAGGGATGGATCCTGACAGACTCCCAACTGACTGAGCCTATCCAGCCTCTGAACAGAGCAAAACATTACCCTGATGAACTTGTACAAATCTCAATGCTTCCTATAGCTTCATTTGCTATAAGAACTGTGCAAGCAGACATTCAATAATAGTGACACCACATATTTACCAGTGCTAGGATTCACACAAATCTATTTTGCTATTCTAACGTATCATCTTACACACAACACTACTCACTGCTTCACTTCAAAAAAAAAGAGAGTTCCTTCCTCAATTAAATTATATAATGAGAACATGGATCATTTTTATCCATGCTTAGAGTCACTACTGTTCATAAATCCAATTGCAAATATTTTAAGTTCTTAATTCTTTTTTCTAGAATTCAAGTTGTACATTCCCTATCTCCAAAAAGGACAACAGTGTGCTGTTTTTGTAGTCCTGCCATCTCTCTTGTTTTCATTAACTTCTTAACTAATTAGTGAACAAAGCACAGTCTGAAACAGATTGAGAGTGTCTACAGTTATTTACCTTCATATAGTAGTAAATCCTGCAAATTCTAGGCTATAAATATTAATTGAAAAATGAAGGGAAAGACATAGCTGTTAACAGTACTGATGCAAATGAGAGAGAACAATATATTCTGGGGCAGACTTCAGATGTGTCATGTAGCAGGCACAAAAACTGTATAATAATGTTTCTGGTTTTGGATATCAATTCAGCTAGAGGATGCAAAGTAAAAAAAGAAGTTTCAAGCAACCCAAACAAAGCAATATATCTTAATGTTAAAATATGAAATAATTGGGGGGGGGAGTCAGACAGTGATTGTGGTGTACGGTAAATTTCACAAGTGAGGAAAACTGCCTAGTAGCTTGAACAATTTCTGAATTATTAGTGATGCGGTGGATCGAAATTTAGAATCTAGCAGAACCTGGTTGCAGTCTGAGATTCAGCACAGTCAATCTGTTCCTCATTTCAGTGGAATGATTAGCATTCTTTGCATCCTGAAAAATCTACATATATTCATGTTTAGTACACAGAGAGAGCAGCAGCAATGAATCTTTGAAAGCCCATCTCCCAGCTCGCAAAACTGATTTCTCAGTTGCTGCGAGAGTAACCTTTGCAACAATTCTAAATTGGTAGATCAACTAGTACAAAAAAATTAGAACAAAGAGATTGTCAACACTGTGCGGTCTTGTCTTACAGCAGTGATAGGCAGAACACCTCTGCACCCAACACCTCCAAAATGTTAAGAAGTTCTAATGTTCCTATGCAAGTTTGGTGTTGTGATTAATGCATCAGGCTAGAGCAGACCTGGCAATTTCTGGGCCCTGGTGCACATCCAGCCCTTTGGCTGTCCTTGTCCAGCCTGTATGGATTGCTTTCATTTTGAAGGCAACTGCTTTTTTTTTTTTTCATTTTACGTATGTGCATGCCTGCAAGCCTATGCACCTTCACAGCCCTATCAGTTCAGCTCTCCACAACAGTCCTAGTTTCTCATGTTGCTCCTTGGAAAAAACCATTTGCCTCCCCCTGCACTAGAGACTAGGAGATTGTGAATTCTATTCCTGCCTTAGGCATGAAGCCACCTGATGACATTGGGCCAGTCATTTTCTCTCAGCCCTAGGAAGGAGGCAATGGTAAACCATTTCTGAAATGTTGCCAAGAAAACTGCAGGGACTAGTCCAATGGTCACCAATCCATACCAATGTCATCACACATTATATGACCTTTCTTCGTCCCAGGACCTAATAGACACTTGAGTGCCGGAATATGAAAGCATCCTTCAAAAGCAGGGAGTGGAAAAAATGATGGGAGATGCTGTCACACTGAACTTTATCACTTAGATGCAACTTGGGGGAAGATATAGGAGTTACTCTAAAAGCTCTCAGGGATGTGTACATGTTGTATGTTTTACATTAAATTTCTTATGATTTTCCTTAAAGAAATGTAGAAATTGTCCATTTTCTACAAAAGCTCTCTAGAGCTTACCTAGAGATTTTCCCTAGTCTACAGAATTCCCAGAGAATGAAAATGAGGTTATAATTCAGAACATCCTTCTCCAAACTCCTATGGTCCAGATGCGCTGGGACTTCAACTTCCAAAATACTCAGCATATGATATTTGAGTAGTTTAGGAACTGTAGTGCTAAACACTCTTAGGGGGAGCCTGGAACCCCTGAAAAATACGGCTTGAAGCTTAACACCTCAAAAACCAAGATCATGGTCGTCAGCAAACAACCTGTTAATTTACCACCAATAAATTCAGAAGAAATACCACTAGAAAAAGTTGAAAGGATCACACACCTTGGTTCTAATTTACATGAAAGCTGGGACATGACTGTTGAAGTAAAGACAAGGATAGAAAAAGGCCAAACAGCATTCTTCAAAATGAAAAAGGTCTTCTGCAGTCACGACATAAGCCTAAGACTGAAAATCAGGCTTGTCAGATGCTATATTTTTTTCTATCCTGCTCTATGGAGTAGAGAGTTGGTCTCTGACAGAAGGCCACCTAAAGAGACTAGAAGCATTTGAAATGTGGATTTACAGGCGGCTGTTACGTATAAGCTGGGTTGACAAGATCAGAAATGAGGAGGGGATAAGCCGCCTGGGAAAGCCAAGGGAAATCATCAAAACAATTAAAAAATGAAAATTAGAATATTTCGGACACGTGATGCGACACCCAGAAAAATACGGCATACTCCATTTAATCCTCCGGGGAAAGATTGAAGGCAAACGAGGTCCAGGCAGAAGAAGAACATCGTGGCTTCAAAATCTAAGGGATTGGTTTGGACAAAACTCAGCAGCACTTTTTTGTGCGGCTGCTGATAAAAGCAAGATCGCCAACATGATCGCCAACGTCCAATAACGGATATGGCACAAGAAGAAGAAGAAAAAGAAGAAGTGCTAAACAACACCTAATTAAGGAAGGTTTAAGTTATCAGTGGCCTTGATTTATAATATAGAATCCATTTTCCCAAACCTTCTTGGATCTTAAATAGAAGGTAAGAATTTGCCTATGGGAAATCTTAATTGTTAAATGGGTTGATGGTGTTATTTTTTTACTGCAAGACCAAACCCACTATCTCCAAAATGCTAAAAAGTGGGTCTGAAAATTATAGTCCTACTCACTTGAAAGTCAACACACTGCCACCAACCTTGTGGTCCTTGAGCAGGGCATGGAGTGAAGGTGTTCCCCACATCAAGGTTTCCTTTAATCCCAATATAGATAAGAATTCCATGCTGATTTCACACTGAAAAAAAAGACTTCTAAAATAATGAAGTTGAGCATACCCTTGCCAGGAATTCTTTCTGCATATTACAGTACATATAAAGATTTGAACTGGGCTATACATGAGGTGAGAGCCAGTTTGGTGTAGTGGTTAAGGCTTCAGCTAGAACATGGGTGTCAAACTCATCGCGTGACGTGTCACAACGTATCGCGACTTTTTTTGCATTGCTGGAACTGGGGTGGGCGAGGCCTCCATATGATGCAACTGGCCCGCAAGCCAGCAGTTTGACACCCCTGAGCTAGAATCTTACTCCCACCCTAGGCACAAAGCCAGCAGGGGAAGCTTGGGCCAATCACTTTCTCTCAGCCCTAGAAAGCAGGTAATGACAACCCACTTTGAAATCTTGCCAAGAAAAACTATAGAAATTGTCCAGGCAATCACTAGATGTTAACCCTAACTTAAAGACAAAAAAAGGAAAGGGATAAGGTATGGATGGGCCAGAATGTGTAAAATAATGGCACTGACTTTTGTCAGATATACAAAGGAGGGAAAACCTTTTAGAGCAGCATCATTCTGGATTCAACGATCACAGAATGGAAGAGAAAGAGGCTTAAGAATGGAACAATTGGCAGTGTTTCTAATGGTTTTTTGTTTGTTTGTTTTGTTGTTTTTGTTTTTGTCTGCATAGCCTCCAGCCAGATCTGATTCATTTTCAGACCTGGTCTTTCTTTTGCTGGCTTCTTCTCATATACCATTCCATTCTTGGAAAGTTATCCTGCTGATGTAAATCCTGGTTACATAATTCCTTTCCAATACTCCATTGGGTTAGAAATAATTATTTCCCCAAAAATTGATAGGCCTGAATCTAAATCAGAATAACAGAATAACCTAGTTTAATCCCGTGCTCAAGCAGGAAACCCTATACTACTTTCAGACAAAGGGCTGTCCAATCTCTTTTTAAAAGAAGACTTAAAAGTTTTCTTTCAATGGGCATGAGATGCTTCTCACCAGTGCATCTTCTGGTTGTTTTGCTCTCAATTATACTATTTAATCATAAAATACTTATTTCACTGACTAGCTTAATAATGTTTATGTTAAAAACTTTAATTACATTATTAATTTTCTTTCCCCCAAATATGTGGTTGAAATGACAGCACTTTACTTCAGGTTTCAGTGGATTCAGAATTCCAAATCAGGATGAATCCTGCAAGTTGAGAGCTCTAATTGATTACAGCAGATTGTTAACGACTATGCTCTGAAACAAAACATGTGATTGGTTCAGTGTTTGCCAAGCTCAAAACTCAATCACTCTTTACTCTTCAAATCATTAGATTGTAAATACCACTACCCAGTGTTTTTTTTCTAAAAAAAAAAAAGTGCCGGAACTCACACACGTCATACAACCCGCCTTGTCTACCCTACAAGGTTCCATCCAAAAAAGGTGCCGGAACTCCGTTCTGGGCGTTCTATGAGGAAAAAAAGCCCTGCCACTACCAATATATAAAAAAGGCCACTTGAAGATCTCACACACTGGGCACACACTGAAACTATCAGAGGCCACCACCTATCTTACTATTGGAGAAGAATTTTGACAATAATATTCATTTAGCAAGCTTTTAGATGGGTAGTGGTCTCTCCCTTGCTAATGTGTCTCCAATCAGATTCTGGAGAGCAACCTGTGGAAATACCCTGATTATAAAATTCCCTGCATGAAACAGAAATTGAAATAGATGTCTTACAAAATCCTCTCCAGCTTTATGATTGATCACATGACCATCGGATTGATTATTGATTATTTATTGCTGGGCTTATATGCTGCTCCAATCAAAAGCAACTCAGAGCAGTTGATGTACTTTATTTTAGAAATCATGTTGATCTTCCATTGTTCTTCAAATCTCAAGAGAGAGAAATTTACCTCAGAGATTCCGGCAGCCAATTGCTATAAAAATTTATTTGGGGAAGAAACAGAGCTGTTTGAGTTGGCTTTCTCATGCACACATATAAAGAGAGAGGAAAACACAGGAAAAGAGAGAAAACAGGGTGTGATTCACACCCTCTGGTGTCAACTTATGATGCTGGGGTTGTGTGTGTGAATTGAACTAAGTAACCATGTGGAAAAAGACTAATGGCATGCATATTTCCTTCACACTTTCTCCTTGCAGGATGCTGATTAGCTCAGAAAAGGATCTGTTTCTGTGTTTCCTTAACTCATACACCATTCCCAGCCATTTGATAAGTAGATCGAACAATTCTGAATGGATGAAATCAAAGGAACTACCATTAGGTTCAAGTATCTTTGGCCAATTGTTACTTGCCAATGTATTGGAATAACTATTCTCAGAAACTGTGTTCAGGGTAATAAACTCCAGAAATCATTAGGTTGCAATTCATGTGGAAGTCTCTTCATGCATACCAAAGGCCCCAAGTGCAGAAAATTCCATTCTATCTATGCAGATCCAATTTCAATGACATCACAACAATGTCTAATAGTGGGGAAAACTCCTTGCTGCTCAGTGTTGAATTGTGTATGGGAATGTATCATCTATACAGAGCTTCATAGTCAAGGAGTTTGTAAAAGTGTAAGATTTAATGGAAAATTATCCAAACATTGTATACGTATTTACTTAAAAATAAATCCAATTGTAATTTACAGGAATTATTTCCAATTTTTTTTAAAAAACCAACTGGAACAGTTATTTCTGATGGGTATATGAATCACAGATTTAGGACTTACAACTTGTGTCTGAAAATATTAGCAAGATTCCTTTAACCTTAGCAGTAAAACTATATAAATTACCGTCAACTTTTGGTTATAATTCTTTAAAGTTGTCCTTCTCTGGCAAGCATACTGGGAAATGCGAATTCTGACAATATCTGAAGTAGTAGAATGATCTTCATCTACCTAGGTAGACAGGGAGAAAAGATACCATTTGTCAATCCAATAAATCGGAGAACAAAGGTTTCAAACCATTTCATATGAGTACCCGGATCCATCATAAGTATATTTTCTGCACAGTCATCTCCAACCATATTCACATTAAAGTGGACACAGGTAAAGCTCTTCCTTGTTGCCCCATTTGACAAATTTTAAGATTTATGGGACAAGCCAAAATATACATAGCCAATGCTCCATGCACATATTAATAATTTGCTTGGGATGCAGGTCCTACAGAATTATAGAAAGTAGAAAGTTAAGGGGAAGCTATTTAATTATTTATCTATTCATTCGTTCATTCATTCATTCATTCATTCATTTCTTTTGTTAATAAACAGAACAATTGAAGACCTAGACAAATGTTTTTCAAAGGAGTAAAAACTTGTGAAAGTGATGGGTGTAGGCCTATGCATAGACCCAGACAGCTAAAAAATAAATATGTGGTCTTTAGGAGAAGCACAAACATACTGTCAGGTCCCTACCAGAACGCTGCCATTCTGAGGGGAGGAGGAAATGCTGCTTGGGGATTGAAGATGTTTCCATTTTGTTTCTACTTTTGCTTTGATGTATCCACATGGGAATTGGGGAGGAGGGAATGAGCCCTCAGGGCCATCTGGTTTGACTCCTTTCCGGCTAACTCCTGCCTGTTACCAAGGTCGCAGCGCCAAAGAACAACTTGTTATCACCTTTTTGGCTCGGAATTCTCACAACAACTTCACGCCAGTGAATTGGCTGGGGCAATGGCGGTGGAGTTGGACAATGGGAAAATAACCTAACGCAGGAGTGTCAAACTGCCAGCCCGCATCATGGTGAAACCACGCCCACCCCATTGTGGCAATGGAAAAAAGTCACGATATGTCGCGACACATCATGTGACATTGCTTGTTTGACACCCCTGACCTAATGTTTTCATGCGGGAACTTCAGATTCCACCTGGTCTCTCTGCAATCACTTTCTCTCAGTAAAGGATCCTTTTGAAATAACACTTGTTTCAAGAGTCATACTTTCCTGAGGAGATAGCTGAGGAAGGACCTTACACATACATTTTAAACATACATATTCATGTTTTTATTCAGAATGACTTTTCAAAGACAAAGGTAATCAGAGAAATCATTATTACTACAGCTAATAAAGGATGACCAGATTCAAATAAACATACCTCTCCTTTCTATGAGGTTTTTTCCCAAAGGCTATTGTTGTAAATATTTTCATTCCAGTGCAGATTCCCAACATTTTATATCACTAATCTAAACAAGTACAGTAAAATGCTGTTGTGTTATGAATGCTTTCGAGAGGCAGCTTTTTTGGTCACTGTGGAAGTTGTACATTGAGCTAAACAGGTTTTTTTGGTCTGCTCTAGTAATTGTCTTCTTAGGGGATGTTGTCATGCAGGCATTAAGTACGCAACAAGAAGAATTATGTAGAGTTTTCATTTTGGGTTTAGCAATCAGGGCTATCCTGGATCTGCTTGTTTGATTATTGCCCTCTTTTCCTTTTCTTGTAAATCTTTTTGAGCCTTGAATTCTCGCCAATTGCCTAGTCTCTGTCTTGAAATACAATAATATTTCCTTGATTTAGACAGAATTGTTTTCAGGAAAGTAGAAGTGTTAACATAGGAAAATCTGGCGTAACAGAAAACTGTAGGAGCAATACCCAGTTAGTTCTACACAAGCAGAATGAAGTTCACCTCAAATGAATTTTGCGTAACTAAAACTCAAAGCAGAGTTAACGTAAAAATTGTAATGAAATAAAACCAGGTAGAAAGCACCCTACTATGAATATGTTTAAAGCAGCTTGTGATGCTTTGCTGACAGAATGAACTTAGTGTAGGATATTTTGCCACTTCTAGAAATAAGGAAGAGTTGAAATAAAGGTTAATTGGTTTTTAAGGGTTTTCAAATTAATTTTGCTGTAATTTAATTGGAGCCACATGAAATAGGCATTGCTTATGTTACGATCAGCTAATTTTAGATGAGGGTCAGTGACAAATATTGGACTCTAATAGAGTGACAAAACTTGCCCACTGCAGGAGACCCATGGTCACTCTTACTTAGGAGGGGAGAGAAAACTGCTATGATTTGATGCTATAATTGGGCAGAATAAGGCAAATTTAGGATATCAGCACAGAAGAACAAATTGTATATTTTTAAAAGTATTTGCGTTCTCCCCAATCAAACTCCAATAATTTTTAGCTAGAAATTATAATATGATTGATCTAAAACAAGGAAATGTTCAGGTAATCAAAAGCTTACAAAAGCTTTTGAGTTCTTCTAAGAGACTATGAGTGTGGCATCTGAGGCTCTCCTATGTTGTCTTCCATAGTGGATCCCCTGCACAATAGTAGTTAAAATCATATTAGAAAATTAACTAATAAACTGTATCATGAAGGCACACAGAGAGAGAGCATGAAGAAACTATCAAGAGCATTAAGCGATATAATAAAGTATATAGAAACAGGATTGTTTTAACTCACTTTTTGAACATGACCTATGAGGTGATTAGCTGGACTTCGTAGAACAATAAATTCTAGAACCTGGCACCTGAGATGAACTGATCCTATAGACATCCAGGGCCAAAGAGATAGGTGAAGTATAGCCCTTCTGAAGTCCACTGTAAGTATGGACATTCAGGTGGGGGGGGGGAAAGAAATCCACCGGATAACTGGTTCAAGATTGGAGATGAATCCTCTTAGTCACAATGTTTTACCTTGTGGAAAATACTGCCCACAGCCTAACAAGCAAAATAGCTGGCTATTTTACTATTGGCATGCTAGAACGCCCTGAGACTTATACAGTATACCGCTTCACAGTGCTTTATAGCCCTCCCTAAGCAGTTGACAGTGATTAGTTTTGGGGTTAAGGAGGAGAAGACCTGAAGCCTGCGAAGGATGAAAAAAGAATCCATATCATGTTTATAGGTCGGACAGGGAATCTCCACAATTTTCATGTGGTTTTTTTAGGGCAGGTTACTTTAATTGTGCAAAGCTAGTTTAAGTCTTATACTTCAAAATGGCACTTGCATCAGTAAAATTACTAGTTTGTGGCAATTGTACCAAGTCAGATTCATCAACATGTTTGAGGTTGTCATTGATTATCATGAATTTAAAGGTAGGAACCAGCCTTTTGAATTCTGATAGAAAATACATTGAAAACCCACGCAAGGAATAGACTATTAATGTCATACTGTCAAATGACTAAGCTGCTATCGGCAGTTAGTATTGAATAGGTTTTCAAATCCCATTTAGTGGTACCCCTGCATACTTAAAGCCCTATTTTTCTGCATGAAACTGAATGGTAAATGGCAGACATATCCTTTCTACCCACCAAAGTCAAAGTGCAAAGTATTTAAGACCAGGCAAGTAATGTTGGCTCCGAAGACCATTAATGGTAGTCCAACTTGTATTAATGATACAACAATTATACCTCATGACAGTCAGTATGGTGAAGCAATTAAGGCATCAGACTAGAAACTAGGAGTCTTTGAGATCAAATTCTACCTGAGGCACAACCCAGTTGGATAACCTTGGGTCAGTCACACACTCTCAGCTCTAGGAAGCAGGGAAGGGCAAATCACTTCTGAAAAATCTTGCCAAGAAAACTGCATGGACTTGTCCTGGAAGCCACCAAAAATCAATACTGACTCAAAGGCATCAAAAAAAATACACACCCTTTTTGCAGTACCACTTATTGTTAAGTCTGAAGAAATATGGCGCTTGAGACGAAGCATTGTCCAACAAGCCTTTATTGTTTGCTCCATTCTACGAACAACCCGAGCAGAGGCACGCAGGCCTCTATTTATACCCTCTGATCCCCGGGCAAGTTCAACCAATCAGGAGGCGGGCTTTTCCCGCCTTGCGCATGCGCACAAGGCTGGCGCCGCTCAGTCTGGTCCCGGGCAGCTTCTGCAAATGCCCGGGACTCTTGCAACGTCCCGAGCCTGCCTCTTGCAGGCTCAGGACACAACACCCCTTCCCCCTGGATGAAATAAGATTGCGCCCACATGGACGCCATCCTATAGATGGTAATATAATT
>NW_015386117.1:542247-585528 GCF_001527695.2 Protobothrops mucrosquamatus | reverse complement strand
TCTTGCCCACAAACGCACAACAATGTGGCAGCCTTTAAGCCTTCCTCCCGAATCTGGTTTATGCGGAAATACGTCTCGACTCTTGCCACGTAAGATTCCCACCTCTCGGGGTGAGAGACGTCGAATTCCGCTAAACGCCCAACTTTTGCCATGATCGAGGATCAGGTTTTCTTCTTTTCAGCCGCACGCACCCTCCAGCGATTTCGTACTGGCAGGATAACGCTGACTTCCACGCCGTTTCTCTTCCGGACTTCTTTGGGTGAGTCTTCTAGCTTTTCTTAGCTGTAGAGACTGAATCCCACCTTCGTCGCCAGTGTTAAGTCCGGAGAAATATGGCGCTTGAGACGAAGCATTGTCCAACAAGCCTTTATTGTTTGCTCCATTCTACGAACAACCCGAGCAGAGGCACGCAGGCCTCTATTTATACCCTCTGATCCCCGGGCAAGTTCAACCAATCAGGAGGCGGGCTTTTCCCGCCTTGCGCATGTGCACAAGGCTGGCGCCGCTCAGTCTTGTCCCGGGCAGCTTCTGCAAATGCCCGGGACTCTTGCAACGTCCCGAGCCTGCCTCTTGCAGGCTCAGGACACAACACTTATCTTCATTTTTTCCTCTTTTTCCATAAGATCCAATACAGTTGGCAGGGTTCAAGTTCCTTCTAGGAAACAATGTCATCTAATAGGACCCAGAAGGCAAACTTTTTCTGTTGTGTTACTTGCCCTTTGGAACAGCATCCCCTATTATATTTCAAATAATTTGTTCTCCCCTTATAACCTCCATAAGGTGCTCTTTAGTACCTGACTATTGTAACTAAGGCAGCCACATGAACAGTGTTGGATGGTGCAGTGAAATCTAATCCAAATCAGTGACTATAACAAGGAGACACATTTACTACAGCATGGAAGTAGGTATGTTTTCCAAAGATTTCGGAAGAGCAGGAAAAGTTAATAGATTGATTATTCTAGTAGGACAGGGGTTCTTAACCTTCTGTATCTTAAAGCCCAGCTGTCACACCATCAAAGAAACACCAAAGCCCCTTCTTTCAAGAAGCTTATTTATATCTTTACAGACATTATAACTTTTATATTTGTGGTATGCTAGAATAAGAAATCAGATTCAATCAGTCTGTATGTTTACTTACATGATGCTATGTGTTTCTTTAGGTCTATGTCCTCTGTGCCTCTCCTGTAACATCCTTAAGAATGGAATTTTTATTATTGTGCCAATCTGTGCCAGTTAGTGATTAATTAGAGTTCAGACAGAACTCAAGAATATGTATTGTCATACAGCTTTATTTCTTCCTGCTATAAATGCAAGATCAGCTGGTAAGAATAATAAGTACAGTCTTGGCCCATTTTATAAATCAAAATTGTTGGAATTTGTACAAATATATTTGTAGGAATGTAATGTTTTAGGCACCATGAATGATATACTGTGTTTGTGTTTCTTCCATTTCCTTTTCAGTTACAAAGCAATTCTTTATTTACTTGGAATCTTCTGCAGTCTGTGTACATGCTCAAACCATGTTTGATTGATTATCTGTGTGAGATCTGTGTAACCTTGGTGTTTTGCTCTTGGCACTTCTGAGTGTAGGAGATCAGGAAGTCACTTAACCTCCTAGCTTTGGACTGAATAAAATGGTCATTTGGACCCTCTCAGTTTGTTTGTTTCTTGATAAGTCATTTTTACCGAGACACAATTTTAAGCACTTCAAACTTCAGAGGCTTATCTTGTTTCCCACCTAGATTACTTTTTCAATCCTTTGGTGATAATTGTATTATGGATTGAGACCCAAGGCACCAAATAGGTGTTTTCTTCAACCTGCTCTTCTGTAAAAGAGTGGAAACAGAGTTTGTAGAAATCATCTATAAATGTATGAAATTATTTGTTATAATTCTAATTTGGCCCTGATGTCTTTGAAATTTTAGGAGACATAATTGTGGCATCCACTTAGCAACTTTATAAGCTCTGTATTTTAAAATTCACCACTAAAAATATAATTCACTGTTTAAATTATGACCAAGCCTGAAATAACTTTGTTGCAGAACTAATCTACCTGGAACTACTGTGTATTTCAAACTGGGCTGTTCTATATAATTTCAAGCTTGTGAAATACATTTTTTAAATAAAGGAAACAGCATCCTTTTCCCAAACTCTGTGTTTTTCCCACAGGGACACCATTTATCCTCCACTCATTCTTTAAATCTTTTCTTGGATTTCTGGAGCCTAGTTTAAATGTCCCCATGTTGCTGTGTCAGCTTAATATGTAGGCTGCCTTGTGGGGGGGGGGGTGAATGCATTTACCTAATTTGGATACCTTATACAACACCACAGACACAGAAATCATTTCATATTAGATAGAGGCTGTGTTGCCATTGGACTACAAAAGTGGTCATCTCCTTTTGGGGGAAGTCCCCAATTTTTCATGCAAAAGCCCTCCAAGTATCTCCAAGTAGGGTCAAGATCATGCAGCATTAACACCGGTCTATAATCTTAAATTATATAGTTTGACTTGGTATAATAGCTTCTTAAATACCTATGCTTATTCAATACAGGAATGTTGATTTTTTTTTCTTCAAAGGCCTAATGTTTTGCAACAAAGAGGGTGAACATTTTTTGTTGCTTTGAAGCTTTGAAACAGAGGTTAGGGGGAATCTCATTGCCAGAGATGCTGCAATTATATCAGATGTATGAACTAGAAATCGGCTTTTAAAAAGCAAGGATTCCCCCTTGGTTTAAATGACTCATATTCAGCAATTTCTTTGTAAATTCATAAACCCCATCAGTTATAGCATGTCAATAATGCTGTACATCTACTTCATTTAAAGATGATATACAAAACTTAAGTTAATTACAATGAATTCTTCTGAAAGTCTTTTAAAACTCTGGATGATTTCGACTTTGAAGTAAATAAATCTGCTGGGAGCATTTGATAGGATTAAATTTCTTTTACATCCATTTTAGCAAGTCAGTGAGAATTGACTGGAAAGATAATCCATAAATGCCGTTACTATGACATGAGATCAGTTGTAACTTTTGTAGATTATGTTGGGATAATTGAACAAATTTGTACATACTACCATCTTTGGCGTCTTTCCCTTTTGTGAAATAGTTTTCAAGAAATTGGAAAAATTCAACCTAAGGCATATACATTGAATTAATTCAATTTTCCAATTTATGGAAAATTGAAATATATACACTACTGTCTTTCTTTAAAAAACTAGATCGTAAAGAGGAAGGAGATGAAAGAAACCTCAAGCTGTTAGCTGCAGGTAACTTCACTCTTTTCAAAATCCATATTATAATGTCATCAGACAAGTATATAACCTTTGTATGGCCAAGGGCTCTATTTTCCACTTGAGCACTGGCTAGAAAAGTACACTTCAGAGGTGGGGACAGAGAAAAGAGCTGTGAGGTGCTCTCACATTCAACTTTATAAGTTAGAGGCAGTTTGGGAGAAATGTGGGAATTATTCTCTACACTCTCAGATATGTATGTAGCCCTAGAGATTCTGATTGTGCCTGTCTGATGAGAGAATTGTTATCATGGAGTTGATCCCTCTTCAGTCAGCAATTAACTCTGACTAGGTAGACCAACAAACAAACAACCAGGAGAACCTACTCTGAAAATAGTACAAAAAATAAGGTTTCCAGGAAAAAAGGAGCATGTGAAAGGGAGAGATGTGAGACTAAAATAGAATTGGAGTAGCCATTAAGAGCTGGTGCACATGGGCAAGAATGAAGGCAAGCGCTAGAATCCAGATGCTGGATCATAATGAGATACCAAATCTCTGACCTCTAGTTTAGATTTATGGGTGCATGTAAAATAGTTGAGAAAAACTGCTGGCAGAAACTGATAACTCTTAGTAGTACTACTAATACTAGTACTAGTAGTATTGGTTTGGCATGTTAATACATGTCACATTAGTTAATTATGGTGGGTATTTTACTCTTGATTGGTGTACTTTCAAACACACCGTTCATTTGTTGTTTCTTATGTTGCAAAATTCATTTTGAAATTGGTACCTGCCTCTAAGCCAGGTATTGTATCTAGTCCCTACTTTATGCCTAAATGTTAACAAGTCTAACCATACTGCTTTGTCCTTTGTAGGTTTATGATATTTTTAACCCTTTTTTAAATCCTTTTCTTCAACAAATCTAAGACAATAATGGCTAAAAAATATAATTCCTGTGCAACATTCTAAACAATAGCGCCACCTGGTGGAGTATTTTAGATTCTTGCTGTACGATTGAATACAGTAGAACCATTTTTCAGACTCATTCAAAATTCAGTCATTAGTTCTTTAATTGCCTTAATGCACCCAGAGTGTAAACCTACTGTGTTGAACTGTTCAACACAATAGCCTGAATAAATTTCAGATATTCTTATATTTGCATCAGGTTGTACAGACCAGCATCTCTACAAATGTCACCTCCTGCAAAATCCAGATTTCAAGATCAGAATAGAGCTGGAAGGGATCTTGGAGGTCTTCTAGTCCAACCCCCTGATCAAGCAGAAGACCCTATATGATACCATACAGGTGGATGTCTGGTCTTTTCTTAAAAACCTCCAGTGATGAAGCACCTACAACTTCTGGAGGCAAGCTGTTCCACAGGTTAATTGTTCTCACTATTAGGAAATTTTTCCTTAATTCCAGGTTGCATCTCTCCTTGATTAGTTTCCATCCATTGTTTCTTATCTTGCTTTCTGGTGCTTTAGAAAATAAGTTGAGCCCGTCTTCTTTGTGGCAGCCTCTCAAATACTGGAATACTGCTATCATGTCACCCCTAGTCCTTCTTTTCTCTAAACTAGTCATACACAATTCCTGCAACCGTTCTTCATATGTTTTTGTCTCCAGGCCTTTAATCATCTTTGTTGCTCTTCTTTGCACTTTTTCCAAAGTCTCAGCATCTTTTTTTAATGTGGTGACCAAAACTATATGCAGTATTCCAGGTGTAGTCTTACTAAGGATTTGTAAAGCGGTACTAATACTTCACATGATTTTGATTCTGTGCCTCTTTATACAACCAAGGATTGTATTAGCTTTTGGGGCTGCTGTTACACACTGCTGGCTCATGTTTATTATCCACTAGCACTCCAAGGTCCCTCTCACAGTTGAGCCAGGTTTCGCCTAATCTGTACTTGTACCTTTGGTTTTTCCTACCTAGATGTAAAACCTTGCTTTTCTCTACATTAAATTTCATTTTTGTTGGATAGGGCCCATTGTTCAAGTCTGTTGAGATCTTTTTGGATCCTGAGCTGGTCTTTCTGGGGTGTTGGCTATTCCTGCCAGCTTAGTGTCATCTGCAAATTTAATGAGTTCCTCTTCTATTCCCTCCTTTAAGTCATAATGAACATATTGAAGAGTACTGGGCCTGAGATAGGAACCTTGTGGTACCCCACTGCTTACTTCCCTTCATGTAGATGTGGTACCATTAAGGACTATTTGTTGAGTATGGTTTGTCAGCCAGTTACAAATCCATCTGGTGGTGATGATGTCTATGCCACTTTTTTCTAGTTTACTAAGAAGTAGATTGTGGTCTACTTTGTCAAATGCCTTGCTGAAATCTAAGTATACTACGTCCACAGCATTTCACTGGTCTACTAATTAAGTCACTTTGTCAAAGAATAAAATAAGATTGGTTTGGCAAGATCTGTTTTTAACAAACCCATGCTGGCTTCTAGTTATAACTTTATTTGTTTCTAGATGACCAAAAATTACATCTGGATTTTTGTAGCACAGATCTGGCAGTCCTAATTAATGATAACAGAAATATTATTTGTGAGATTTATTTATCTATCTGATTTATACAGCCGTCCAACTGAAGGCAAGTGACTCTGGGCAGCATACAACAAAACTAAAACATTCTTTTGTTCTTCTCTGAGAACACTTTAGAAAAACTGTTGCAACTCTATCTCTACCTCATAGTCATCCAATCCTATGTACAAAAAGATTGAACTAAAGAAAAGTATTCAGTAAAGACTCTTTTTCATATATATATAATGCTGCCTCTAATCCATCCAAAGTCCATTTAGTCCCACCTTCTCTTTGTCCCAGTGGCCAACCAGAAGCCTAATAGAGGTTAACAGGCATGAAGAAAATAGTCACCTTCCACTGTTTTGGGGCTACTCATATTGTTCATCCTGTTTGAACATGTGTAAGATGGCTTTAATATACTGCAGATTATCGCAGTTGGGCAGCAGGAAAATTAAAATACCAGGAAGGAATATATCAAAGACAATGGTCTTGTGTGATTATTAACCTTGTGTAATCATAAGTAGTAATTATTATTAATTTGGAGTCTGTTTTATATTTCTTGGAAGGTTTTTCTCCAAAAAAAGACTCTAAAGCCACGTTTTGACAAAATTTATTGTACATGTTCCTATGGCAAGCAAATTATTGAGGTTTTAATCCATTTAGAGTCAATGCAATCAGCCTAGACCTAAGCGGTCCAGCCTAACCATCTATCAGTCCTAACCTGTCTTTCAATTTCCAGCTTGGTGCTCTTCCCATCCCATTGCTTTCACATTGTTCCATTTGACTTACAGGAAGCTGATATTTCTCCGAATCCACTGGTCTTCCCATCTCCATGCAGGCTGTCAACCATCTGACATCAAGAATCCTAAATCTTGAGCTGTCCTCCACCTTGCGTTTATGCAGCCATCCCAGGATTTCAGAGTAGGAATTATTCTCAGCCACAATGTGGGTGACACAATCACTAGAAAAACAAGCATAAAGGTTGAGCTTCCTCTTGAGCAGGATTTTATAACAGCAAACAAGAGAACTGCCAGATATGGAGGGAGATACAATTTGATGTTATAAGAACTCCAAATATATTATTATATTGCAATAATTCTCTTAAACTCAGACTCGTTATCTATTAACAGCCTTATAACTTGCATTTTTCCCAGCCATTTCATGCCCACAGTATGAAAAAAATGGCATGCTTACATCCTATAATAATGAACATTCTTAATATTACTCAGTTGCTTTGGGAATAAATTGTGTGCCTGGTCAGTTGCCTTGTGAGTAAATTATGTGCCTGGAATAAAGCCAGAAATCTCTTTGGGCTAAGTATTTTAAGTAGTTCATTGCTAATATTTTCCACTAAGCTTCAATCCTCAAAAGTAAACCCTTTGTACATAACAATTTGTTAAACATACATGAAACAATCTCTTTGAACTATGTGCTGTATATAGCA
This sequence comes from Protobothrops mucrosquamatus, assembly GCF_001527695.2. Classification (NCBI taxonomy): domain Eukaryota; kingdom Metazoa; phylum Chordata; class Lepidosauria; order Squamata; family Viperidae; genus Protobothrops; species Protobothrops mucrosquamatus. The sequence goes on along the minus strand of NW_015386117.1, from coordinate 578,329 downwards.
AGCAAGCAGTTTAAATTCAAGCATAACAGTCTGTGCTACACTGATATTTTAGTTGTGGCTTTAATGAAACTTTAATGATTGGGTGACTAGGTAACTAATTATAACTGTTCTTAAATCACTACTCAAACAGACATCCTTATGGCAGAGTCTGGTTTGGCATATTATACAAAGCATTAGAAATGGGCACGCCACAAAGTGGGTTTTCTGAGAGGGTTAGCACAATTGTTTCAAAAAGTATGCATGTGTATCCATAATCCCTTCATTTATATGGGGTTTTTAGCAGAAGTATTGTTGGTTCATGATCACAAGTGCAGGCAGCTTCAAAAACAAGCATGCCAACTCTTCTAGAAGACACCACTCTAGATACTAGAAATATGTAATGTTCCATGCTACTAACCCACAGAATGTAAGCTGGTGGAATGACCCCACAGCTCACTTTCAGTAGCAGAGACGCAAACAGTGACTTGCCACCACAGTTAATTAGAGTCGCAGGCTTAGTAAATACTGGAATATGCTATAGCGAAGAACAGAAATGTGAATGATCAAAAAGAAAAAAAAGAAAAAAATGAGTGAGAGAATAAAAGCTTGTAAAAGGTCTTCAGGGGTGGGGAGGGAATAAATAAATACTGTATTTTCAAGTTTTCTTCCCTTGGCTTTCACTCTTTATTGTTTATTTATGTCCTGCCTGTATTGTTTTTATAAATAACCCAAGGTGGCAAACATACTTAATATTCCTCCCCCACTCCTCTTCCTCCTCCTCCTCCTCCTCCTCCTCCTCGTATTTTCTCCATGACAATAACCTTGAGAAGTGAGTTGGGTTAAAAGAACAGGACTGGCCTAAAGCCACCCAGATGCCTTTCATGTCTAAAGTGGGACTAAAACTCATGGTGTCCTGGTTTCTAGCCTGGAGCCTTAATCGCCACTGGTCTTCACAAGGCATATTGTGCTTCAATGGTGGATTTGGCTTACAGTGACTAAAAAAAACCACACTTAGTGGTGACTTGGAAATCATTTCTTGTTAAAACACCATCGTGATGTTAGATTTTATGGACACAAATGGAATCTGCACACCAGCCCCTATCCATTCATAAATTACATCCCTATATTCTCCCACAAAAAAACAAGCACATGGACTTTTTCAATCCAATATTAGCTACCCAGGACCAATCCTATCAAAGTATGGCAATCACCTCACTTTACAACCATCCTGGAGCCCCTAAACTAGCTGTTGTAGAAAACACTATCCCATTGCTAATGCAGAAATGTGACTCAATTGTCTTCTTTATAAGGAATAGGAAGACCGTCATCTTCTTGATCTTGTTGAAGGAAAACTCTTCATCATGGTTCAGTCCAAGCTGGGAATAAACAACATGGCGACTGCTCTAGAAAGAAAGTTGCAGTTTATTGAAGAAGAAAGCCAGACAGAAAGATGGCTCTGGAAGAAAAGAGAGAGAGCATATGTAGGGAGTCGGTTTTTATACCTTTTGAGCCTTTTGTTTGGAGTTGTTCCTGTGGCATGAACTTTGACCTGAGTCTGATGTGTCTTTCTGGTATTCTGATGGTGGTGAGTTAATCCTATTATGTCCCAAAGGTTAATCCTGCTTCCCTGGGGCTGTGTCTGATGACTCTTAGATTTTTAGTGTGAGGGATTGTTGATTCTAGGGATCTTTCTTCCTAATCCCAGTTTCCTGACTCCAGTCTTTCTGACAAGATTATCACATCTGCAATTCTGCAGACTTGGTTTCTGTTTAGGACAGAAACTTGCAGGTGGGATTGGTTTCTGCTTTTAAAATCCTTTAGGAAAATATATTCTGCCTTTTAAATATTTCAAAAAATATTTCTTTCTCTGGGGGTGGGGCTGACTTCCCACAATCTCAATCACTGGCACCAAAATTTCTTAGGACAACCTTGAGTATATAGTCCAACTATATACATGCCAATGATGTTTCTAAAACATAGTTAGAAATATGGTGAGTTCATTCTGATCTTTATCATTTCACAAACATGAATACCAAAGAAGCTGAACCTGTAGAAAAAATAATAGTAGTAGTGTTCTGATGGGGGGGGGATGTTGTGCTTGCTCATTATGAAAGCAATTATACAGCACACTCACATCCAGATCAGCTATCCTGAAAATTCACTTTTGTTCCAAACACAGGGAAGCTCATTTCTCTGTTGCAAAGCCAGCAAACAGTGCCCGTATCATTATATGGAGAAATAGCCAGGAATCAATGATTTGGCCCCATTGATACTTTAATTTTATTATTCCAAAACTGTTAGGGATTGCTGTTAGTTGGATTTATTTTTCTGCTGCACGGTTAGTAGCATCTGCACAGAGCAAGAAAATAGGGCAGAGGAAAATATTTAAATCTCCTCCTTCTTAGGCTCTAGTACTCTCATCCAGTTTTCCCTTGGTGGTAGGATAAATCTAAAAAAATGGAAAATGTGGAAATAGATTTCCTACAGAAAATGCTATTTGGTCCAACCAATTTAACAAGAACTTTGGCAATAGAAATGCCAGGAGAAAGTTTCAGGCAGGGAAAACTCTATCCTCAGTTGCAAAGTCATACAACAAATAGGTAGAGAATATAGCATAGAGTTTTAAGTATTCTGGAGACCCAGTTGTTGAATCTATATAGTAACCATCAAGCCAAGGAGGTAGACATTCTGTTTGTAAATAAACAATCATTCCAAACCATCTGGCCAAGTGATGGCGAACCTATGGCACGGGTGCCAGAGGCGGCACTCAGAGCCCTCTCTGTGGGCACGCGCGCCGTCGCCCCAGTCCTCGGCCTTCAGCTGGCTTTTATAAAACCTTGTCACTTTAGGCCTCTGCCGCCATGTGCCAAAAAAAAAGGTTCAATCAGTCAATTTCAACTTCTCGCGGAAAAAAAAAGGTCTTGCAAAGTTGGAATTGATTGACTGAACTTTTTAGCCCCACCCAGTCTGCCGTTACCACCACAGCCACGCCCACCCAATGGGCCACACCCATCCAATGGGCCACACCCAACTGGCACTCGACGATGCATAAGTGGGTTTTGGGTTGCAGTTTGGGCACTCGGTCTCTAAAAGGTTCGCCATCACTGGCCTATGATGAAAGGTCCAGAGCAATGAAGTAACATTGAAATAAATCACCAACTTCTAGCTTCCTCATCACTAATTCAAGTTTTGGTCCTTAGGCTGAGCAACTTAATTGTCAGAACCCCTGAATGATTTCCTTACTAGACTAAACATTGGTTTAGTCTAGTCAAAATATTGGTTATTTATTTGCCACTGACTTGTAAACCAGACAGAATAACAGAGTTGTAAGAGACCTTGGAGGTCTTCAAATCCAACCCCCAGCTCAAGTAGGAAACCCTGTACCACTTCAGACAAATGGTTGTCCAGTCTCTTCTTGAAAACCTCTATTGTCGGAGCGCCTACAACAGTGATGGCAAACCTTTTAGAGACCCAGTGCCCAAACTGCAACCCAAAACCCACTTATTTATCACTGGGTGCCAGGTGGGCGTGGCTGCAGTGGTCATGGCAGACTAGGTGGGTGGGGTCAGGGCGGCGGGGGCCAGTCCCTCACCATCTCCGGGGCATGGCACATGTGCCCACAGAGAGGGCTCTGAGTGCCGCCTCTGGCACACGTGCCACAGGTTCGCCACCACTGACCTACAACTTCTGGAGGAATGTCATTCCACTGATTAATTGTTCTAACTGTCAGGGAAATTCTCCTTAGTTGTTGGTTGGTTCTTTCCGTAATTAGTTTCCATCCATTGCTTCTTGTCCAGACCAAGAAAGCAATACCACAGGAAAGCTAAAACAATGTTTATTGCAATTGGCTATAATGACACAATCTTGCCATTTTATTGTGCTGTACTTCCTCCAATCTTACACTTCAGTGTACTAGGGAGGTTTCTGTCTGAAACTGCTGCTTTCAAATGTTATTTCATTGCTCTGGACTTAAAACACTGTTTCAGCCCCTTTTGCCTAGGTATCAATTCCTGCATATTTCCATCAACCATTTTTTTTTCTTTCTGCAAGTTCCCACAGGCAATAAAGCAGCAAATTGCTGAACATTGGAAATGTGATTATCTGTTGATTCAGGGCAGGAAATGAAATAAGAGACATCAAGTCTTTGGATAGGTTTAATGCATTTTAAATGTAGTTTCACAGCTTGCCATGATAACAGAAAACATAACAGAAGCAGTGACATCACAACGCCTTCCACACTTGCATCCCAATAACCAGAAGCATGAGCATAAAGTGTGGCATTTGATTCGGACAATCAAATCACAGCACATTTCATCATCTCCCCCTCTCGGATCCGTGAAGACCCATGACCTTAAATTGCAAAATTTAAAAATCAAGATTGACAAACGTCTCAAAACCACTCAAAATCTCTCGAAATTAACCTACCCATTTGCATGATATCATGACTTTATTGCCTGTGCTTGCTGCTACTCTTGATCACTGACAATAATCTCTCGGCCGAAAAGAAGGATGCTTCAATGATCATCCCCCTTTTCCATTTTTAAATGAAGTTTCTGGCTAAAGTTTTATGGCTCTCATGGTGTTTTCTTTGTGTCTTGAGAATCCTATACTTTATGCAACTCGCCAGACTTGAATATCTTTAGGGTATGTCAGCAAGAGCTTTGAAAGCTAATCCAGAATTCTACTTTCATATCAGTCCCACCAGCTGTTAACAAAAATGATAGAGACTGGATTTATGTTTAACCCTTTTTATTATTGTCTGGGCCAACATCCCATAAGGGAGAATTAGAAAGGTTTATACTATCATACCGTATATATACATATACTACTATCTATATATATAGTACATTTGTATCTGTGACAATATAGTATTGTACTATGACAATACAGTGTGTTGTCATACTATCCTTTTTTAGATATTTTAAATCATTCTGCGCACTCTTTTACACTGGAAAAGTATGAAATACAGTAAGTTGTCCTGAGCAGTAACAAGTCAGTGCTATGTATATCTGTTCAAAAGAAAGTCTCATTCAATTCAGTGGGATTCATTCTGGGAAAATGAAATTGAACCAAAAGGGCTGTGTAGTATTTCAGATTCAAAGTCAAAAAAGTGTGTTCAGATGTGCCTTTTCTATGGATCACACTGAGGCTGTGGAGGGCAGTCACAGGATCCTGGGAAAATTTAAAGAGCTGCCAATTCAAAGAGCTAAAAATGGCTACATAAGAATTCCTATGTATTCCAAATCACATTTTTTTATATGGACCTGAAATGGTGCCGAGTTCTAAGAATATCTTTTCCCAAACTGGTGTCTAGATATGCTGAGGTTTCTGCTTCCAAGTTTCTAGCCAGTGCCCAACTGGTGGGCACCAGGTTGTGGAAGGCCAAAAGAAAAAGATTTCAGCAGAGAAACATAATCCGATGCATGTCTGCTCAGAAGTGAGTCCCACTGAGCTCAATTAGACTTCTTTCCAGCAAACACAGGTAGGACTGTAGTCTAGTATCTTAATGATCAAACTGATTGCACATCATTTTTCAAATCAACATTATGTTACCTTCCCCTTTAATTAAACTGATGTGCTCTGCTTTGTTGTCTCAAACAACAACAAAAAAATTCAGTTAGAGTTGTTTAACTTCTGCTTCCTGTGGTTTATATCCCTTTATATAAAATGTGCATATTTAATGTATTTGTGGATAGCTGAAGTTCTGGGAACTCTGCCATTTCTGCACTCACAAACAGCAGCTCAGCCAGCATGCCCTAGTTTCTTCTGTTATTTTACAGCTGCGTTGTATCCTTGGCAAAACAAAAAAATATAAGAAATGTAGAATTTCCACAGATAGTGTTGACATTTAAAAAAATATATTGACAGTTAAATTGTCCCAGTTGAAGTGAATTCAAAACCGTTTCCAGTAAAACAAGGGACACCTTCCAGTGCCTGGATTAAAAAAAAAAACTGAAATTGTCAAGTCCTCTTTTCTTCTCCACATTTGCTCTGGCTGAAGTTATCATTTTGCTATCAGGGACAGGAGAAGAAGGAAAGAAAAGAGGTTGGTTGTTTTTCCTTTGTCAGCTAGGAAGCTATATCTAGCTGACTTCAAAATGTTAAATAGGGTTGAATAGGGGGGAAGTTAAAGCCTGGGTGGGAAGCCCACGGTCCATAGATTAAATGGTAAAACCTAAAAGTATCCAGCAAGAAGACCATGCCAATTCATACTGTCAACAAGAATAGGGTTAGAGTTAAAGGACACATAGATGTGCCCATTAACTCACCAGCCTGAAGAAGATTTTTCACTTCCGACTGATTGTTGTCTGTCTGACATCAGCAGCTGCAAATGCCAACTGGCCATTGTCTATTTAATAAGTGTTTTTTGAAGGGAAAAAAAGGAACAGACACCCTAGTGCAAGTACTTTTGTGACCATATTTATTTTGGGGTTAGGCCCAGACCAAAAAAAAAAGAAACCCAGGAAAATAGCCCCCAATGCTTTCTGTAAACACTATGCATGCTTGCCTGGTCATTTTGCCCAAAATAGTTGGTATAAGGGAAAGCTACTTAGATACTAAGACATCCCTCTTCCTGCTTGTAAACTCCCACTGAAAGAATGACAGGGGTTTAAGGGAAGTAGTTTGGGAATTCAGCACTACGGTGCAAATCCTTAATTGGCCCAGTGACATATGAGAAGGGCACCAAAACTAAAGTAATTAAGAACACAGGTTGGGAAATGGAGATATAGCTTCTACCAAGATATTTAAGTTGTGGATTCCAAAATTTTAGACATGGTGTCAACGCTGCTAACGTTGGATGTTCTTGCTCTGACAAAATATGCAGAACTGTGTGGTATTTTTAGAGTTAACTTAAATGATGCTGGAAGGGGAGGAGAAGGAATGTGTGTGGGGGATTAGTGGGGAATTGGCAAACGGAAGAGAATCTTTGACCTTCAAACTGATTGGAGAAGGTGATTTATGACTGTAAAAAAGAGGAGGGAATAGGCTGGAATATTATGTGATCAAGGGAGAGAAATTTAGATCTTGGCATCCATCCATGCCATGCCCACACGTTGTTACATGAATAAAGAGGATAAACAATGCCTGGAAGTTTCATTAGTCGGAACCTTGACACATGGATTTGTTCCTCTCAACATTAAGACTTCCTTTTATTTTTATTTTTTTTCTGCAACATTTCCACCAGAGAATGGTACACCCAGGGCTTTTTTTCTCATAGAATGCTCAGAATGGAGTTCTGGCACCTTTTTTGGATGGAACCTTGTAGGGTAGGCAAGGCAGGTTGTATGACGTGTGTGAGTTCCGGCACCTTTTTTTTTTTTTTTTAGAAAAAAAGCACTAGGTACACCTGTTCAAAAGCAGCCACACTGTTAACTGTCTTGGGGAGGTGATTACTTTCCAGTGCTATTGTTGGAAAGTAGGGCTTTTGTTTCAGTTTGTTTGGTTCAGCTTGTTGAATTCAAGAAGCTGTGCCTCCATTTCCCCCATTGAAAAATGTGTTTCTTCAGCCTCTTTGTAACTTCTGAACTTCGGGTCCTATAAGGGACACGTTAGCTTTAGGTTTGGCAGCTCTGCCTCCATGTCCCAGACAAACTGAGCAGCAGTGAACTTGACAAGTATTTTATTCATTTTCTCAGTCTCTTCGGCACCAGACAAATCCAATCAGGCTACTAGGCGATTCTCTCTCCTTCTCTCCCCCACTCCATTGTTTTGGACCAGAAAAGTTGAGAATATTTTTGTTGCTAGAGAATGTTCTCAAGACAGCAGAAATTAAGACAATCATGGATTGCCTTCAAACAGATGTTGAGGTTTGGGAATGAAGATGGTGGCAATCTGGAAGCTACTTCAAAATTCTGAATTTCAATCCTTTGTTATTTCTGCACATCTGGAGTTTTTTTCTTTTCTCTCTCTCTCTCTCTCTCTCTCTCTCACACACACACACACACACATTCTTTATACTAATATCTGCCACCTCAGATTTCTTTTTCCTCACCCCTGCCTTTACCATCAGTGATTGATAAATATTTGAGAAGGAACTGCAGATGGTGGGAGAGGCCAAAACGTTTTCATATCAGATTCAAATGTTTACCAATGTTGTTTTCAATCCTCATTGGCAGCTGGGTGATTATTTTTGTTGACTTGTTGCCATGGGAGATTGATTTTAAAATTGGTATCTATTTCTGGTGAGGTGTGCAATGCTTCAGGGTTATTTTAAGAGAAGGGCCTTTCACTCAAAATAATAAGGGGAATGTAATAAGATAATTTACATGATTTGAAGTCCTGGAGGAGGAAAAGTGGGTTACATAGCTAACATATTGAAAAAGAAATGAAAGCAACTATAAAAAAAACAATGTCATCTTTCAATAAAAAATAACCATTTAAAATAACAGTCTCACCCAAATACGGTATAAGAAGTTCTCAACTTACAATTACTACCGGGACCAGAATTTCCCAGTCCAGAGAAGTGTAGAGAAGAGCAACAAAGATGATTAGGGGACTGGATGCTAAAACATATAAAAAATGGTTACTGGGATTGGGTATGTCTAGTTTAATAAAAAGAAGGACTAAGGGTGACATGATAAGCAGTGTTCCAATATCTCAGGGATTGCCAGAAAGAAGAGGGAGTCAAGCTATTCTTAAGCAAAGCGGTTCTTGAGTGAATCATGCCCAATTTTATGACCTTTTTGCCACAGTTGTTAAGCAAATCACTGCAGATGTTAAGTGAATCAGGCTTCCTCCCCCACCCCCCATTGACTTTGCTTGTCAGAAGCCAGCTGGGAAGGTCCAAATGGCGATCACATGACCCCAGGACACTGCAACCATAGTAAATACATGCCAATTGCCAAGCATACAAATTTTGATCATGTGACCATGGGGACGCCGCAACTCTTGTAAGTGAGGTACCTGTTGTACAGCACTTCTTTCAGTGCCATTGTAACTCTGAATGGTCATTAAACGAATGGTTGTAAGTTGAAGACTACTTGCCTAGAGAATAGCAATGCAGCATTCGAAAATTGTTGAAATTAATTACAAAATGTTATCTCATCAGGAAGGCTAAAGGCAGGCAAATGTTTTGAATTGGAAGTTGAATTCCTTTACAAACAACTTTATAACCCCTAAGAGTCAAGGGGGAAGAGTTGTGATATGGAGACATTAGGTTCCCCTTCCCTCTTCTCCAAAACTCTTCCATTCAGGTCAATTTCTCCATATACCAGAAAACATGAGCAATTGCACCAGGGGCACTTAACGACAAGTGAGATGGCAGGAGGGCCTGAGAGACTGAAGGGCCAAAAGGCTCCATATGTTCAAGACACAATGTTTGGAATCTCCACAATTGACATGGAGCTTTCTGTAACAATACATACGTTTATTCGAGATAGATTGCTCTTCAGATTTTGCATCAGTATAACTCAGTGGTTCTCAACCTTTTTAATGCCACGACCCCAACCGGTCATAAGTCGAGGACTAAACCGGTCGTAAGTCGAGGACTACCCAACCGGTTGTAAGTCAAGGACTTTCCCTTCCCGGGAGCGCCACGCATGCGTGGTTCCGCCCCCTGCGCCGGCCGAGGCGTAGCTGGCAAGCGGCAGAGACGGAGCAGGCCGACCACCAGCTGGCCCAGCCCAAGGGAGGTAAGGCACCCGCCGGAAAAGGGAAATAAAATGGCGGACAAAAAAAGGGCGGACAAAAAAATGACGGACAGCCTTGCTTGGCCACCCCCATGAAATGGTCGATCGACCCCAAATGGGGTCCCGACCCACAGGTTGAGAACCACTGGTATAACTGATGCGCTTCCATGTATGTAACAGATATAATGTTCATGTAATAGAAAAAGGCAGCTGATAGAAACCTCCTTGTGTGAGATAGCCAGGAGCAGAGTTAATTTAATTGCAGCTATAACATTCAGCACTATTGCTATATTAAGATGCCTGAGTGTTCTTTCAACACATTGCTAATGAGATTCTCCAAATTAAGAAGGTTTATTTACAGGAACAAGATATTATGCACTGTGATATTATTTTACTTTAACATCTGCTATCGCAATTTTCTACATTTGGCCATTTAGGTTAGCTCAGGTTTGGGCATATATTATTGCATGGATAACCTTTTTTAAAAAAATAAAAAGTGTGAAATCTAATGTGGACCAGGGAGCTATAACCTTTTCCCTTTCCCCATGTCACACTTCTGATCATGCTATAGCTTTGGAAAGACTCCAAACATATATCAAAAACATCTCAAAAACCACCAACAGACTATTACAACCACATGGAATCAGCTTAGCACACAAACCAACTAAACCCTTAGAAATAGAAATTAGAATAGAAAAATTATCCTTTTGTCTTCAAAAGACTTAAGTAATCCAGCAGCCCCAGAAGAAAAAGCAGGAGGTGTCTACAACATACAGTGTAATGACTGTGATAGCTACTGTGTAGGACAAATAGGCATAAATTTGGCAGAACACATCCATGAACATAAATTAGCAGTCAGAAAACATGATGAAAACTCTTTAATTTCACAACTTATGGACAGACTTAACCATAGTTTCCACTGGGAAGCTATGACTATCCTAGACAAAACCAAGTCCAAAATCACTAGAGAATTTCTAGACCAATTAGATTGTTAAATTGTCAAAACTTTTTTTTTATTTTCAAAAAGTCAAAACTCGCCATCAGTAGACACATAGACATAAACAATATCTACACACTGTAGACACAAGAGACAATCAACAAGCCAAAAAGGGAACAAAAAGACCAAAACACCTCTCCACCAACAATCAACACCCAGATGAGCATAGATTAACTCCAAGATTAATATCAGACCAATAATCAAGAAATAAACAATACTGCCAAATAAGCTAACAATAAAGAACCCAGTCAACACCATGCCCACCAACACTGACAGAGCAACTCACTGGAATGTAAACTGACAGAGCAAACCCCACTCCCTACTTGCACTGATGATGTTATCTAGTTTGGGCAGTGAAACATCTGTAAGAAAACAACCAAGCTCAGAGAGTAGCAAAGACCCCTCAAGCATCTTTCCATTGGCAAGAGTAGGAGATTTCTTTTCAAACTAGGTGGCAGTTTCCAGATATTCAGATTTATGATAACGATAGCTAAGAAATTTATACTGATGAAAGCAAAAAAAAACAACTTGCAGACGCCCTGAAGAACAACTCCTATGAAGATGTCTGAAGGAGGTGAGTCCACTCATTCTGAAAAAAATAGCATCTAAGTATGATATACGATAACCACTTTCAAATACTTTAAAGGGTCGCTTCAAAGATAATGGAATAAGCCTGTTCTCTGTTACTCCAGGGTAGTTTTCTTCAAGCTGTTACCCTCAGATGAAAGGGAATATATTTTCAAGAATTCTAAACCAACTTCTCCCAATTTTGGGAGTTATTGTGCCAGAATTCTGGAGAACTTCAAGCTGGAGAAAGTTGTTTCAAAATCAACATCCACAATTAGAAAAGTTTCAAAACCATGGTTTCAAATGAAAAGAAAATGAGTCTTGACTACATGTTAGAGATACCATTAGGAGGGAAACAAACACCCCAAATGTAACAGATTCTCTTCATAATTGATTTTATGTAAAAATTAGACATAAAGTGTTGATACGGTAAGTTTCTTGTAGAAGTAAAGCATTTGCTCATTTTGCTTCAGCAATAAGATCACATTCAACTCCCTTCGCTCCATACCCAAAAAACCCGTCCCTTCAAAATCATACCACCAAACTTCACTGGCTTATTGCTGATTTACAGTGACATGATTTTGTATTGGTCTCTTTTTAAGTGGTAGCTTCTTGCTAATCTTGACTGAACCTGAATAACCCAAGCAGGATGCACCAGGTTATTATTTAGGAAATCTCAATTATTTAGGAAATCTCAATAACCCAAGCAGGATGCACCAGGTTATTATTTAGGAAATCTCAAGACTGGGAAGTTGAAAACAACATCCTGGAGAAAAGCAGTGGCAACCCATTTCCATGTTGTGGCCAAAAAAATGACATGGATGTGTCCAACTAGTTTTTGGGAATAAGGGAGATGGCTTTGGTAAAGGTATGCAGGCTCCATAACTATTCAAAAGGGACTAAAGCTTTTTAAAGTCCAGAATGTCTAGATAATGTTCAAAGGTGGATCAGCAGACACCTTCCTGTAAAACGGGGGAGGAGGTATAGCAGAATCAGACTTGCAAGTTTACTTCATTATAGCCAATCTCAATAAAAATGGTTTTAGCCTTCCCATAGAGTTGATTTGCTGGTCTGGTCAACCTAGGGGGAGCTGATAATACTCATCAAGAGTTGCACTTGACTTGAGAGAGTCTTCATCTAAACCAGGAGTAGGCAACCTTGGCTCTTTTATGACTCGTGGACTTCAACTCCCAGAATTCCTGAGCCAGCTATGCTGGCCCAAGAATTCTGGGAGTTGAAGTCTACCAGTCATAAAAGAGCCAAGGTTGCCTACCCCTGACCTAAACTGATGCATTAGACCTCTGCAGGATTAATGAATCTCTTATGCATTGGAAGAGCTTTCTCCCACCTTCTCCAAAATTGTCCCAAAATTTCAAACCTGCCCTCTCTGGCAGCATAACCATATACCCAGCCACAGTCTTATGTTCCTCCATATTAATGCACTCTTCTGAGAAAAGAAAAATAGTACGCTTCTATCTTTGAAAGTGGTTGCAATTGCAGATATAATTGTGGGAAAGCCCACTAATTCCTTCAGAGTAGGAATTCCAATCAGATTTTCCCTCCTAAGCAATACCTATTAAAAATCTGCAGTTAGTAATTGCCTGCTGAAGTGGTACCATAACATATTTAGCTCCTTTACACACCTTCTCTATTGAAATAGTAAGGATGGCTCACTTATAGAAACCTTCTTATTTTTAGAACACCCACATTAGTTTGAAATAGGGCACTGAAATCAGAGCACTGCAAAATGTACAGAAATATCACAACACTAAAATCTCATTCCATAATTGCCAGAGAGAACCACATAATAAAATATGCCTAAACTTAAACCTATATGCAGAATTAATTATTTAACAAAGAGGACCTAATTCTGAATGTATAGATATTTACCATAGGTGTAGTGGTAAATACAGTTGTATATTAATAACTATTTTATAACACTAAATGAAGCTAAACATAAATAAATGATGCTTGACAAGCCACTCACTCTAAAGTTACAATAAGTCTTCATACTAAAGCTTGATGCTTTGTTATTTTGCTAGCACTTTTTCAAATGTGGTAAATGTCTAAAACTCTCCAGAAAACACCTATATATGCTTTCCAGTACTTTATACAATCAAGATACACACACACCTGGGGGAGCTGAGGGCCACATTGAGTCCCGAATCATATTGGGGGAAGCTCTCATACACACACACACAAAATGAACTTGGCATGACATTTAATAGACACTAACAGAATTAAATGAGCTTCAGGCCATATGATTGTTTAATATTTTTCTGTCCTATCACATTAAAGATTATTAGACTGAGTCATGTTTTGGAGAAGCTCTGGGGCATCTCTCAAAGTTTCCAAGGAGTATCTATACCTTTGGTCCTCAGTCTGTTTCAAACCTGTTGGACACACTTATAGGCATAAACTTGCACTGACACTTTTCAACCCAATTTTCAACCCAATTCTCCATTCAAATCGTTTTCATACCTGAACTCGTTTTCCACCCGGAAGCCTTTTCTTCTTGCTAGATCCATCAGGAAAGTTCTCCTGGTCATTCCCATTTTCCTCTCCACAATGAAAATTGTGATGTCCCTAAACTCTATTTTGTAGCTGCTCAGAGGAACTGCAATTTGCATTCTTTTCTGCCTTTTCCTCATGGGACTAAAGTTGGTAGTTTTGATCTTATTCATGATACACTGTCTACTTTCCTTTGTTTGTTGAAATCTAGACTTCTTTCAGGAAAACATGAAGCTGGCAGTCAGTCGGTCTGACCAACCAACAACCTGCTTTTGAAGTTGCCATCCAGTGATGTCACTTGCTCTTTTTTTTCCCCCAAAGTCACAAAAAAAGAAGGTTTTATGCTGTTTATCTATTTATCACTTTTCAGAGCGCTCCTGAATCAGACAACTTCTGAGTACTTTCTAGAAAACCAGAAAAGATATAATTACTGTCATGGCCTATCCTATCTGAGAAAATAGTTAAATAACTTCCATAAAACTTATCTGCAGCTGATTTTTGAAATAATAGGCCAATTTATCCAAGGAACTACAGCAGGTGAATGTCTTATATAAACAAAATAGCTTCAGCGTGGGATAATGAACCAAGCTATACAGAGGCTAATTTAGCTAACTAGTCAAAATATTGTCCTCATTTTCAAGTACTAAGTACTGAGCAGACTTTCAACGACAGCTTCTTAGTACAATGTCGGGGGGAGGGGGGGAGGGAGCTAAAGTCCTGAGCACAAAATTTTATATGGATTTATAATTTTCCTGTTAAAATGCTTGCCCATACAAGATTTATTTATTTATTTATTTATTTATTTAAATTTATATCCCGCCCTTCTCCTTGCGGACTCAGGGCGGTTGACAATCAGGTAAAAATACAAAAATAACACTACAAATTTAAAAATTAGTTAAAAGGGAAATATTTGAATTTGGTCAAATTAAAATATAATTAAAACCCCCTCTAAAAGTTTCCCCTAGGCCAGTCCCGCAAGCTGGAATAACCATGTCTTAAGGGCGCGGCGGAAGGAAGGGAGATCAGGGATCACCCTGATCTCTGGNCCTCAAGGGGAGCCCCATGTAGAGAGCATTGCAGTAGTCCAGGCGGGAGGTGACAAGGGCATGAGTGACTGTGCGTAGGGCGTCCCGGTCCAGAAAAGGTCGCAACTGGTGAATCAGGCGAACCTGATAAAACGCCCCCCTGGTCACGGCCGCCAACTGGTCATCCAGTGTCAGCCGTGGATCCAGGAGGACACCCAAGATCACATGTAAGATTCCTTATTTCTCCAGTGTGACCTTAATTTAAGGTGGAAATCTAAAGAGGCTTCTACATATATATAAAGTTTCTCAGTGAGTATGTTCTGGACCTCAAGCCTTGCTCACCTAATCCAATGAAGAAATGTCTTCCAAGGGGAATATCAACCAAATGACTGAGGTAATTCTCCTGATCTAATTAGATTAATCCAGAGTTTTGCAAACTTTTCCTTCATCAGATATTATTACATGATGTCATATAATTGGACAGAGTCAAACAACTGGCCACATTTCTCCGAGAGTAGTCAATTTTAAAAAGTAGCTATTTATAGTTGTGATTTAGTAAAAGGTTACTCAGAAGATGTTGGCAATCTCCAGATCATTCCAGGGCTGTTCTTCAATGTCTCACCTCAGGAGCAGTGGTGGGTTTCAAATATGTGAAAAACCGGTTCTCTGTGTGGGTGCCGCTTCCGGAAATCCATTCTGGGCCTGGGCAACAAAAAATTAGCTACCGGTTCTGCTGAACTGGTGCAAACTGGGTGAATCCCACCACTCCTCAGGAAGTTATACAGTTCTCCTTGTGTTCTTTAATTTAAATTCTGGAAGACATTTTGAGGAAAATGGATTTTTCTATTGTGATGCTTATGCATGTAGTCCTCAGCTTATGACCACAACTGAGCCCAAAATTTCTGTTACTAAGTGAGACATTTGTTAAGTGATTTTTTTCCCATTTTATGATCTTTCTGCCACAGTTGTTAAGTGAATCATTGTAATTGTTAGTTAGTAACCCGATTGTTAAGTGAATATGGCTTCCCCCTTGATTTAGCTCAGGGGTCTTCAAACTTGGCCCTTCAAACTTGCCTGGCTGAGGAATTCTGGGAGTTGAAGTCCACAAGTCATAAAAGGGCCAAGTTTGAAGACCCCTGATTTAGCTTGTCAGAAGGTCGCAAAAGGGGATCATATGATCCTGGGATACTGCAACAGTCATAAATATTAGTCAGTTGCCTCTGAATTTTGATCATGGGACCATGGAAATGATCTGGTTAAGGCATCAGGCTAGAAAGTGGGAGACCATGAATTCTAGGCCCAAAGTCAACTGAGGGACCTTGGGCCAGTCACTCTCTCTCAACCCTAGGAAGGAACCAATGGCAAACCGCTTCCAAAATCTTGCCAAAAAAAACTGTAGACTATCTTGAAGGCACTAAAAAGAAAAAAGAAAATCCTTTCTATCCATTTTGTATCATGGCTTCTAGATGCCACTAATTAATTCAGAAATAATGATAGAAAGTTCAGCAATCTGAAACAATTGCAGTGTCAGACGTGCCTCAGCTTGAACCTCTAAGTAAGAATGATCCTTAACTCCATTTGTTGAGAAAAGTATAGTTTACTGGAAGTCAAGTGAATTACAGTAACGCAAAGCCAGAACTGAAAATCATGCGTCAAAATTCCGAAGTCTAACTTTCCCTTCTCTTAGGTATCTCTCATTGCTAGCCCCCTCATGTCCAATTAAACTCAAAGAAGGTGTTTTTAAAACAGTCACTTCAAATGTAGGACGGTATGCAACTGCGTTCTGTTCCCATCCAAATGACCTTGAGGCCTTATCTCAGGAAGATACGGGGAACTCTTCATTCCCCTCGAAGCCTCCCTCTCCCATCCAGCCCCCCTTCCAGTTCATGGCAGATTGGCACCGCGTGGTAGCGAGGCATAAGCGTGGGGTGGCAGCTGACATGCAGCAAGTTCAGCAATTTTCTGTGAAATGTAGTCTGGATTCCCAGGAGGGAGGGGCTGCATTCCAAAGGGCCAAGAGGCAGCAACGTTTAAAGTTTGGATAGAAGAAAGAGAGTTAAGACAGATCCCCAATTCTCAGAGTATATCTTTAATGATGCAAGTAGTTGCATTAATTGAGCAACTTTTCTGTCTTTAGGCGTGGAACAATAAAGGAACCTGCTCAGAAGTAATTCTACATTCCTTTCTTGGTTCCTAGGGCATGATACTTTCCCCAATAAACAGTCATTGTCAGGTCCCCATAGATCCCTATCAGGATGCTGCCATGGGACTTTCTGTGATGTATCCATTTTACTTTGTTCCTCTCCTGCTTTGATGTATCATCCTGGGAATGGGAGGGGGGAGGCATAAGCCTGAGGTCATCTGCTCTGTCTCATCTCTGGAGAACTAAGGTCGCAGCACCTGAGAACAACTTCTTATCACCTTCTCAGCCCGGAGTTCTCACAACACCGTCGCACCTCTGGATTGGCTCTCGATGAACTGGGCAGTTGGGAGGGGTTTGAACAATGGGGGTTTAACCTAATGTTTTCGTGCAGGAGTTTTAGATCCTGCCTGACTTCTCTGCAATCACTAT
This sequence comes from Protobothrops mucrosquamatus, assembly GCF_001527695.2. Lineage (NCBI taxonomy): Eukaryota > Metazoa > Chordata > Lepidosauria > Squamata > Viperidae > Protobothrops > Protobothrops mucrosquamatus. Next base: position 561,049 of record NW_015386117.1, on the reverse strand, counting down.
CTCTCAATAAAAGATCCTTTTGAAATGCTGCTTATTTCAAGAGTTTGACTTTCTTGAGGCGAGACCTTACAGTCATGCTAGCTAAAAATTATTTAAGAGTTGTAATCCAAAAGGATGATAAGGTCCTGGCTGAGGAAGTCTTAAGTTTTAATATCCCTGCATTAGTCTTCTACCATAACCAGTATTGCATCAATACACATTCCAATCAATTTCAGAGAAAGGTTATCAGCACCTTCACTTCATATTTTTACAGGCTTTGTTGTGTTCCTGAATTCAATATTGTATACTATACTGTGAAAATAATTACTGTACAGGTAGTCCTTGATTTACAACCATTCATTTAGTGACCATTTGAAGTTACAACTGGAAAAATTGGCTTATGACCAGTTTTCACACTTACCACCATTGCAGCATCCCCATGGTCTGCTTGGCTACTGACTCATCCTTCTGACGGTTGCCATGTCCTGGGGTCATGCGATCAGATGGCTTTCAACAAGCCAAGTCAATGGGGGAAGCCAGATTCGCTTAATAACCACAGTGATTCACTTAACAACCATGGCACAAAAGGTCATGAAATGGGACACAACTCATTTAATAACAGTCTTACTTAGCAATGGATATGTTGGGCTCAATTGTGGTCATAAGCCGAGGACTATCTGTATTGAAAATGATCTTATGTTTAAGTCATGCTCCAAACTTATCCAAATGCTGAAAGGCCTTTCTACAATGACAAAATGAATTCTTTAAAATATTACCTCTCCGTTGACACTTAGAAAGAGTGCAGAACCAGTCACAGGCTGGCTGGCTGGCTGGCAAGATTCCAACCTCATGCAGAGCTTCAGGGCTTCCTGTTATCTGAGTCATAGCACCATGTGCAATATCTCATTCTTCATTGCCCATGATTAGAGATATAAAACCATACTGGCCACAGAACTGTTTGCGGTAAAATGTATGTCACAGACTTCCTTTAGATCCTCATCAGTGGATTTCCTTGCAAAAACGTGCGCAGCAGTACCAAAGCGATTAAAACTTTCTCAAATTTGTTTTAAAAGTTGCATCTGTGCTATGGGGAACTATGAGCCTTCTATGGCAGCTTGGGGATAATGATTATTAAGGAGTAATTTTGTGTCTACTGAGGCTTCATACAATAAACAGCAAGGCACTGTTTATCCTAGATTAGACGATGGTCTAACTGTCTGACATGTGGATGAACAATCTTATGCCCTCCACTTATTTTAGTCTATAGCTCCTACAGTCCTTTGTTATAGGTCATGTTGTCTGGCTCTGTTAAAGATAAGCTGTCCAAAGTACAGGTAGTCCTCAACTTATGACTATAACTGAGCCCAAAATTTCTGCTGTTAAGCGAGACATTTGTTAAGTGAGTTTTGCCCCATTTTACAACCTTTCTTACCACGGTTGTTAAGTGAATCACTGCAGTTATTCAGTTAGTAACGAACTTGTGAAGTGACTCTGGCTTCCCCATTGACTTTGCTTGTCAGAAGATAACAAAAGGTGATCACAAGACCTCCGGATACTGCAACTGTCATAAATATGAACTAGTTGCCAAGCATCTGAACTCTGATCATGTGATCATGAGGATGCTGCAACAGTCGTAAGAGTGAAAAACAATCATAAGTCGCTTTTTCAGTGCCTTTGTAACTTTGAATGGTCACTAAACGAATAGTTGTATCTGGAAATTCAGCAGGTTGAATTATAACCAATACAGATTCTCCATGGTTGAACATAGTCTTTCTCTTAATATACAACCATGATAATTTTAACAGGACCTGCTAGACATCAGCTGTCAATGCTGCTAACATCGGATGTTTTGCATTAACAACAGATGGAAATGTAGCCATCTTCTCCCTTTCGCTTTTAGAGTTAGATGATGCTGGGAGGGGGGGAATGTGAATGAGAATCCAGCTAGACATAACAACACTAAACTTAGCGTGAGAATCAAGGTTATTGAGCCCAGAGCTGATAAAGAATTGGCTGGCTGGAGAACTGGAGAGGAAGCCTGCTTCAAGCTAATTGGGGAATGTGATTTATGACTGTTAATTGGAGGAGGGAATTGTGCTTTGATACTATATGCCCAGGGGAGGGGAATTCAGTTTTTGGCTTTGATTATGAAGTGCCGATATTATGCTACTCGAATAAAAGATTCTTTAAGGTAAACAATGCCTCGAAGATCTTTTGAAGAGTTTCATCTGTCGGAACCATGACAGATGGTTGAACATAGTCTTTTTCTTAATATGCAACCATGATCATTTTAACAGGACCTGCTAGACATCAGCTCTTGATCCTTTTACAAGGACAATCTGTGTTCTGATGTTGAATTCTCCTCTCCTCACATGAATCAGCTTAGGATACAGCATAACAGTACCTTGCCTATGATCCAACAAAACTCTCACAGTGACTTTGATACACTTTAGAATCATAAAGGACTCTTTGTGGCAACTTTTTTTTTTCTAGCACTGTCATATCAAGAAGTTCATCTAGACATGGGTAGATGAAACAGCATTGACAACATGCCACTAATTCATAAACAGCTCAAGAGGCCATGAAAAATCCAGGGACTCGTATAGGTTTTGCTCTCTACTGACCTTGGCTATTAGATCCATATGTGTCAATTTATTTGTTTCTCTTTATTTTAGCATCCAAATTATGCAACATTTAATCTGCTAGAACTAAAATGAAGATACGGCTCTAAGTACCTAGTTTCTTTTTTTTCCTGGTTTTTTTTTTTAATAGCTTTTTTCTATTTTCCTGCACATCTTCACAGTCATTTCAGTAGCTCTTCTGTTATTAGTTTCTCCTGTGAGACTTTGCTAGTGGCTTGAGAACTGTTTGTAGGGTTATTTATTTAATCATTCATTCCATCTGTTGCTAATGCCAGTTAGCAAAAAGTTTAGAATACGTTCGAAAGGATCTTGCCACCACCCGTTCTTTGAAGGATTTTTAACAAGATCTCACACTGGGGCAGATTGAGAATCAAAATAGAGTGTGAGCATTTTTGCCTTGAAAAACAAATAGCAAAAAAGTAGCACAGGGTTGGATATCTGCAAAGACATAGCACCTAGCTGTAAAGACTGACGATAAGATACATTCTAAAGTTGCTTTCTAGTTTCTAGTTTCTTTTTCTTTTGTTTTCTTTGTGTTAATTTCCTATCACTTCAGGCATCTGTTCTGATTACCACCAGGGAATCATTCTGCATTCATTACAGCTTGCAACTTCTGTTCATCATCCAACTCGGTCTGAGTAAAGTGTTAATTAGTTGTACTTGCTGTCATTGTTAAGTTGGCAACCCCAGGCTTCTACAAAATATGACTGTTGTATCAGACTCTGAGGGTATGGATTATACTCGATACACACAAAGGATCTGCTTGACTTATAGAGGCAGTGGGCCTTGAGCTGCATCAGCACTGTGTCTGAAAGGCTCAAACCGTATCTATCTATTTCTGGAGACAATGTCTCACAGCATTTTCTAGAATAAATGATGATGAAGTCTGCACTAAGGCTTAATTCAAGCACTATGCCATTAAAGAAACAGTGTGATGCTCTGCTACTTTAAAATGATGATGACCTCCGAGGTGAGCTAGCAGTAGAGCCAAATAATTGTGCCAGTGAAATTCAACAGTTTTGGATTAAAGCAGGAGTGAGCAACTTTGAAGTGGGGGGAGAGGATTTGAGGCTGTATTTGGCTTTTGAATGGCCTCACAGGAGGGGTATAAAATGAAAAATAGTGAGCCGAGCTTGGACAACAATTAAACTTAGATTTATTTTGCTTCCACTACACTTTACAGAATTAAATAAAATGATATGATTACTCTCCAGACACCTATGTAATCATTTCCCCCATTTTAATGCATTAAACATTATAATTTGTTAACAGTGTCTGGAGGTCTCTGGAACTTAAGTTTTCAAAGGCCTCTTTCAAAAATGCATCTTCCAAAAATAGCTTGTCCTCTTTGATAAACTCAAGGCATAGACAAACAGACAGTTTGTAAATTAATAACTTAGAACTGAAAACAAATCAATCCGTTAATCAATGGATGAGTAGGAGTTGGTAAATGTAAGCCAATGACCAGTTCCTGAAAAATTCCTTAGCTCCTCCTCTTCTTTTCTACTGTTTTATACCTTTCAAAGAAAAAATGCTCAGCAATTAGAGAAGCATCGAAAATGAGTTACTACTTCTGCTTGTTTCAACTTTCATTCTATAAATATGGGTAACAAGGATAGGCAATCTTTCAGTGGATATGATAATGGTAAAAAGTGACTAGGGTCATGTGCGTAGAGAGTAAAAAAAACAAGCTTGATGGAAATATTCAAAAATGTCACCTAAGTACAGAGCAAAGAGGTGGAATTAGGAAGTGGCTCGGGCAGACACTGGAGTATAAGAAGTGGAGGAGATACAGCACAATCAGACCTGCATGATTTTATTCTTTTTCATCCTAGAATTTCCCCACAGGTCAGGATCCTTTTTTTTTGGGGGGGGGGTGTCAACAAATGCTATTTCACACCATCAAATACAATAACTAAATCCAATTGGATGATTTTCATCATCTGGGTTAATTGTGTCCTGCCATTTTTACTTGGGTTTTCCACATGCATGTTTGTTATTGGTGTTAAAGTGGTAGACAGTACAGGCAATGGTGGGGTGTTGCTCATAGAATGGGGCCATACCATTGTAGGCATTTTTCCCCAGAATTGTTCTGCAATAGCCATTTGCTATGGACTATATTGTTGCTGATGTAGTCAGGAAGAAAACTATCTAATGATCAACAGAGAATGTGCATCTCCATACAAGTAGCGTACAAAATTCTGTTATTATAACTAATCTCAATCAGAGTAGTTTTAGCTTTCCTGTAGAATTGATTTCCTGGTCTGGTTTTCCTAGTGGGATTCATACATGACATATGTAAAAAGGCCCAGAACCTTCTGTCTACTGTCTGATTTTGAGTGGGGAGGATGTACAGATTTTTCTCAAACTATCTTATATATGTTTTAGGATTCTTCCTGCAATTTCTATGTTTCCAACCTCAAAAGGATTGAAAAATATATTGATTTTTAAGCAGTTGGCAGGGGAGATTCCAAGGGCTACAAAACAGGGATCGATGGACCACATGAAAGGAAATTCAGGACTTTCGGGCCTCAGATGGCCTCCTTCAGGAAAAAGCACATGAATAAGCAGCCATATCCATCATTAGGATGATGGATAAAGTGCACTGCCTTTCTCTATGCCATTCCTACAAGAATTCACAATTTGCTCTCCTATATATCATACTTTCTGGTGAGATTGTATGAAATTTCAGAACCAATTACTGCCCTGTCCTATTAACTAAACCAAGGATCAAGAATCCTGTCCTTTGGAGTATCTTACCTCCTGAGTTGAGATTTGCTCCCACCCACCTGACTTTTTGTAAGAGCTCATAGTGCAATATTTCATTAGGAATCATACTTCTGGTTGAATTCTCTTGATTTCACCCATTTTTAATTCTACATTTTTTCCTAATGCATAAAATATTGCACAGCAACCAAATAGGACAGGTACAGATTTCAACAAATAATAAGCACTGCAGTCAAAACAATTGTAACCAGCTTGTTTTCCATTGAGGACCTGTATATTGCATAAACCAGAAAGAGGGCTGAGAAAATATCTACAGACCCCTCTCATCCTGACATAAACTGTTTCATCTTCTCCCCTCAAGATGCTGCAATAGGGAATTGCATGCCAAAACAACTAGACACAAAGATAGTTTCTTCCCACTCTGCTAAACACCTAACTCCAACAGCACTGTCTGATGCCTAAAGATACAGTATTTACCCATGTAGTAGGCTATATTGCTGTTATCCTTGTCATCTTCTCATCTTTCTCATTTTCTCTTCTTTCTCACTTCTCATCTTTCCTACTACCTTCTCCTATTGGTATATTATGATTTATCAATTGTTGTTTGTATCTTACGATTTACAATCTATGGCTTATCACTTTGTTGTTTGTATGTACACTGAGAGCTCATGCACTGGAGACAAATTCCTGTGTGTCAATCATACTTGACCAATAAAGAAATTCCATTCTAAAAAATAATAATGTTTAGAAACTGTGTGACTAGATTTTAATCAGTGTTGCTTGTTCTGAATAAATCCATCTCATTGCAATATTTCTGAAATCTGCATACCAACAATACTTTGAATTATTTAGTTCAGCAGCTCTCCTTTCTGTTATCTGAAACTCATTATTCCTTAGATTAGACAAGTTGTAAGTGGCGCCAAACAGTGATTGAATGATTACAAAGTATTATGTATAATTTGTGATAAAAAGAAATCCCTCGTCATAATAACAGATGCAAATTAATGAGCTAAAAAGAAAAGACTGAAGACAGTCAGAGAGACTTAATTATGCTATATTATTTAAATGATAAGGAATATCATTTTGATGTTATATAAGAGTCTTTAACATATAAATTTGGAACAGCAGTCAGTTTCTACATAATGTATCAGAGTGAAGCCATGCTCCTTTTTAAGTGCATTAATAGATACAAAGATATGGGGATTTTATTTTAATGCTGTAATGAGCATGTCGACTTTCTTACAGGTAGTCCTCGACATACAACCATTTGCTTAGTGACCATTCAAAGTAACTACAGCATTGAAAAAAAGCAACTTATGGCCATTTTCTGCACCTATGACCATTGCAGCATCCCCATGGTCACGTGATCAAAATTCGGATCCTTGGCAACTGGACGGTTGCAGTGTGATCATGTGAACATCTTTTATGAACTTCTGACAAGCAAAGTCAATGGGAAACAATATTCACTTAACAACAGTGGCAAGAAAAGATTCAGTTAACAACGGTGGCAAGAAATGGTACGAAAATCACTTAACTGCCTTGCTAAGGCAACAGAAATTTCATGTTCCCATCGGCTGCAAAACATGTCCTCAGGGACTTTGTAGAGCTTATTGCAAGGTCAAAAAGGAAACCTACATAGTAATGTGCAGCTGTACTGTGTTTTTCCATTGAATAACCTCCAAATAGATCCATGAGACCCATGCCAGAAGCATCCCTAGTAGAAGGTCAAAAAAGTCAACAGGGTGGCTTTAAATGCACGCCTACAGCTGCCATCTTCACTGTTTTGAGCTCCATGCCAGTGCTGCCCTCTTTAATATAACTGAGGAAGGAAGTTTAAAACAGTCGAGCCTTTTAATGTACTGTAATTGTAGTAGTTTCGTCATTTTGGGGCAAAAAAATGTCTTTGAACTTTTAATAATTTATTTTAATTGATGTTTAAACAAATTGTTGGAGGTTGCTCAGAACTACAAAGAGCCATAAAAGAGTGGGTAAAAATGGTCCACCATCAAACTGACAAGAAAATAAACAAACACACAAAGAAATAGATATCAGAATCTAGTGCATATGGAGCTTCTCATGTCTTCTGCAAACGGTACAACTAAAATCAGTCTATTCTGTCCTTTTCATTATTAAGCAAAAGGAGTTAAGCTGTTGTTTATCACCCAGATGAATTCTAATGGAGGGGAATGCTCTGCATTCAGAAGAGATTGCAGACGCTGAAATAGTGAGGGTGGGAGAGAGAAAGACCTGCCTTGGATGGGACCGAGCAGGTGTTCAACCATAAGATGAGACATGAGAGTTTCCTCCTCCCAAGTGAAGGTTTAGAATCAATTAACTGTCTCTTTTATTCTGAAAACATGAATTGAACTGCCTACAAAAAATCCAGGAACCCCAAACTGAGATACAAACTAACCTTCTGAGTTCTGAGAAACTGACAGTTTAACTAATGCTGGAGCCTGTATTGTTATATTCTCAGGCATTTTATCTCTTTTCATTTTAATGTGGAATTAATTGCTGGACACCCCCCCAAAAAAAACCCATCATGTGCCATTAATGCACCATTATGAAAGAGTGTTTAATTTCTCCAGCTGATTATTTTTAGATCCTTGGTCATTTTTGTCACAGCAACATATGAATCTTCTAATGTGTGTGGCATACATTTAATCAGAAATAAATCCAATTTATTTCAATGGCACTTACTCCCAAGAAAATATGCCCAGGTTAACGTTTGGCAGACTAAACTATTTTTGAACCAAAACACACCAAACTAGAATGCAGTAATCAGAGCTGAGTTCAACCTTAGAGATTTGTGCGCATGCACAAATGCATTTTTTTTAGTTAGAATGCCATTCCTTAGTAAGTTACATAGTGGTATATGGCTAAGCAGATTTGATCAGAAGTGTTCTCTTGAGGTCAACAGGAATTCACAAATTGATTAACTGGACTTACTTTATTTATTTTGTTATATATAATCTAAAACGTATTGAATATATGTAGCACATGTAGGGTACTAGGCTGGGCAGACACCAGCCAGAGCATAGAAAAAACAAAAGAAGCAGTGCAAGATTGGAAGATGTGGAAAAACCTGGCCCATAGAATTGCCAAGAGTTGGACACAACTGAACAAATAATATCATCAGCATTAGGATGTGTGGATGTGTGGGTGGGTGTTGTGTTGGTGCTGGCAACAGTTACCATGAACTGCACAGCAAAATGATATTGCTACCAGACAATTGAGGAGGTCTACCAGTTGCTCCAGTTCCCTGAAGTTAGAGCCAATGTCCCATCAGCATTACGAAACAGTATTTATCTAGCCAGGCTTCACAATACCACCAAAGAAAGGTCAGATGTGCTCCCAAAAGCTTCCTGCAAAATCAAGCTCCATAAGATTTGTTCCAAGCAAGTGAAAAAAAACCACATTAAAAAGAAAAAAGAAAAAGTAACATAATAGAGGAGGGTAGTGGGCTCTTTTTGGATGAGAATGATAAAAACAATTGCAAATCGCTCTGCTGGATCTCATCACAAATGATCATATCCAGCATTACATAGCCAACTGCCCTGATGGAAAGTTATGAGGAGATGGTATGGACACAAAGGTATTGAAATGCCATGGCTGAAATATATTTTATACTTAATATATTTATTTAGAAAATTAAAAACCCAACCTTTTCCTTGAAACAAGAGATGAATGGTCACAGCCAACTCCTAAAGGTGGCCAGATGGACAATTGCCATGTCAAATGGAGAAGTCATCTAAGTAATAATGTGATCATTCCCAGTTTGCAGAAAACATCCAAAAAATGACATGTGGCATGGAGAATATTCTCCGGTTTCTCTTCAGATCATAGAAATCTGAAGAATTGACCTTTACTAAAATTATTTATAGTATACCAGGCAATCTTATTTGTTTTAATAAGTGTGGTTATCAGCTGAAACTGTTTTCAAATTGTTCAGGTCTCCCCAAAGTCCTTGCTCTTTTATTATTTAGAAGCAATTTGGCTTGCTATGTCTTACCACAAGTTTTTTTTATTGTATCATTACAGATATACTAATAATTCATTGTTATATTTTTCATTTGCTTTTCACTGAAATATCCTGGGACACACAAAGAAATAGCCTTTGAAAATCTTTGCTGATGCAAGCAGAAATTCAGTTTGCATCCTAAAAACAGGCTTACGCTTATTTTCCAATGGCTGTAAACCTGATAAGAAATGGACCTGTATTCCTCACACCAAGAAATAAATATAATGGGTAGAATGCTATGGTGGGTTTCCATAGAGTTAGCAGATTTAAGAATGAAAAAGGGTGCTTCTCTCCATTCATACTCTACAATTTTGTTCTAGAGTATGCCTGAAGCAATTGAAGCATATTTTGGAAATATGGAGGAGGACAAAAGGCAGTCCAAGTGTATGAGCAGAAGTCCTTTGACGGTGAATAAAGATAAAGGTAAAGGTTTCCCTGTCAGTCATGTCGAACTCAAGGGTATCGTGCTCATCTCTGTTTCTTGGCCAAGGGAGCCAGCATTGTCCAAAGACAATTTCCATAGTCATGTGACCAGCATGGCTATATGCAAAAGGCACACAGAAGGCTGTCTCCTTCCCATCAAAGTGGTACCTATTAATCTATTTGCATTTGCATGCTTTTGTACTGCTAGGAGGGCAAGTAACGGGAGCTCACCCCGTTGTACGGAGCTCAGATCTTGAGCCCAGGCTGTCAGCTCTCCAGATGACAAGGTCAATGTCTATAACCACTGAGCAGTAAATACCACCCATTAAATCCTGCATAAATTAAATATTAAATGTTATAAATTCCATTAATGGTAATGCCAGTGAGATGTCACCCACTCAAATTCAATGCCTGGTAAGTAGACAAACTTTTACTATGTAGTTAAACCTTGCTCATAGCTCTCCTAAAAAGATATTAATAAATCCCTTTCATCCTATTTGTCTACTTTATCCATTCTCTTCTCTTTCTTCTACAGTACTTCTCTCAACCTTACCAAGCTTAATCATTTTTTCTCATCCATCATTAGCAGCACATGCTCAAAAGAAGAGTCAGCCATCGTTTGATCCAAAATCAATCGATTGATTCTTATTTGTGGTCTCCAAATCCACAAGTCAAAGGCATTTACCTTTTTTTCCCCATCTTTGCAGCATTCAACTTTCACTCTCATCCAACATACTTTACAACAAGAAAAAATATCACTTTCACTATTCTGAAAATTCTTTATCTTTTCTAAATTTCTCATTGCTGTTCCTCTAGAATTAATTCCCCCTTTATTTCTCTGATATACCGTTCATCTTTGTCTATTCTTGAGCCCAAGAAAACAGAATTATTTACTTAATCACTTCTTTGCCATAAATGTATGTTTACTAAATGTGCAGACCAATATTAACTTCATTAAATATTAACTGAGATAGTTTAGTGTTCAAGTTTATGTTAATAAAGAACTTCATTTTTGCCTAATGAAGTAATGTCATCTGTATATTTCAAACAGTTAAATCAATCCAATTTTTATTCTAATTGTCACTTCTACCACTCTTGCCATTCTTATTATAAATTCATTGTGTGTATTAAACATGCACAGGGATATTTATGCCTTGTCTCCTTGTCTCATTCCCTTTCCTCTGTTTCTCCAGATTTAGTTCTTGCAGTAGCTTCTTCATCATTTGTAAAGATTCCTGGGTGAATATTCTCCTTGTATTCTTCTGTTCTCTGTGATATGATCTTACTTTAGTTATTTGTTCCCACGTTCCTCTGGTTTTTCTGAAACTTCCTGGTAACACATTATTTTTTTTCTTATGAGTGTGACAAAAATCTGCCTGGCAAAAGGCCCCAAAAATGCTAATAATCATAACACTGGAACAGAGTTCTGGCACCTTTTTTTGATGGATTTTCCAGAGTTGAGTTCTTTTCCTATTGTTTCCCTTCCTATCCTCGTTTGTTTTTTAAAATGCCCCGCTGGCGGTACAGTGCGAGCGGGATCCTCTCCAGCACTGTCTGCCTCTAGGAGGAGCCATGAGGCGCCAGAGCACCACAGCCAGAGTGTGGCTTGGTTGGCTGGGTTGGACCATGTGGTGTGGAAGCCGATGGTGGCGGTGGGAGACACATAAACATGGAGGCCATCTTTCACCAGAGAGTGAGCGAGCCTTTTGCCTTCCCTTACAGAAGGTGGGGTGTGAGGTTAAAAAGAGGCAAAGTGAGAAGCTTGCCTGACAGCAAAACTTTGCTGTTTTTGTTCCTTGGGTAGTTCAAAGGCTGGGATGTCTATGAAAATCTCTTTTTAGTCTTTTATACTTTATATTCAAACTGCAGAGGGGAAGAATAAGAATAAAGCCAATGTCTTGTGATTTGGAGGTATTATTAAAAATAATATATATTAATTATGTATTGGTCAGATGTAAAGGTAGACCTCTAGTATGAGGTTTAGTCAGATCTATTTATTAAATTGGGTTTAACTTAAAGGTAAATTAAACGTAATCTGTTCACTGACAAAGTTTCAACTTTAATTTGTTTCAAGTCAATATCCATATTAAACTCCAAATGTAAATTTTTCCATCTTGTTTGACAACTTAAAAATAATTCAATCTTTTACAAGCAACCAAATTTCATTCCACATAGAAAGCTGACATTTCCACTCATTAAATTAAATGGGTATACCAGTGGTAAATGTCTCAAAAGATTAATAAAATGCCTTCTTGTAATTTAAAGCCACATGGTGCATGGTAACATTAATAGTATTAACTTACCTTGAACAAAATCCTAGTCTTTTAGATACACTGAAAATTGAAGGGTTTTTTTTCAACTACAAAGGTAAACCTTGTAGGGTAGGCAAGGTGGGTTGTATGACGTGTGTGAGTTCCGACACCTTTTTTTTTTTTTTACAAAAAAAGCACTGGTTGTACACATAATTATACATTTGTCTCCTAATCCTATGTATGCTACTGTTTTATACATGTATTTCTATTACAAGAATCTGGGTATGTTCCTTCTGATTAGATACACATGGACACATGCAGCTATATATATACACACATTATCAACACAAAAAAAAACACTTTCACAAAATTCTAAGAGCAAATCACTGTGCACGTAAGTGCTTTGTGGATTTCAGGCATTCATTTATTATTTGCCACAAAGGAGAAACATGGAAAAGAGCAGGCGATCAGTGATGTTGGTATAAACATGGGTATTGTAGTAGCAGCCTACCAAAAACTCAGCAGTTACTGCAGATTGATTTGACAGCCAAGCCAAAAAAAAAAAAATCAAGAATACAGAAGTACAAAACTAATAGCCTTAGACTTCAGGACAAAATCCTATCTAATCTCCTTTAGTATTGTTAACATGGGGGGATAACAGAAGCTTTAAAGGCCATTTGCAGTGGGTCAGCATCTCAAAGAGTAATTTGTTTCTAACAAATCATTTTCATTTCTTTAGAAACATTATTGGTTAGAAGATATATGTTCTCACCATCCAAAGTAATACTCATTGATCTTCCTGGACTTTGCCTGATGATGTTTTAGCTATAACCTTTATGAACTCCAGAGTATTCTATAGAAATTATAGAGTTGGCTGTTGAGTTTGCAGTATATTAATTTCGCTTATTGTCTCCTAGGATTATTATGATACCATGTCAGCTTTATCTCTAGTCTTAAATAAATACCTCTATGACCACAACTTAAGAAGTAGTGCAAGATCAGAAGATATGGAGAGTCCTGGCCTGAGAGTCGGACACAACTGAATGGATAACATCATCCTCAAGACTACAACTTGTTTTAGAAAGTAAACTCATTCTTCTATCTGAGATGGGGGACAAAATAGAGTTTATCTCTATTGATCACCATTATATTTGAGGGTAGAAGGATAATGTAGAGCAGAGATTTTCATACTATGGTCTGTGGACCACTGGTAGTCTGGAGGTCCACCACATGTCTACTGCAGCCTTATCGTATTCATTACATTATTCATTTGTGAAAAATGGAGCGGTTGATTTAAACTGGTTCATTGAAACACATAAGTGGTAATACCAATAGTAACCTGAATACTAGAATTCAAAAGACTGGCAATATTAAAAAGATCTCAAGTGGAAAGTAGAAATGTGATCTCACCCAAGCAAATCTCAAAGAAAAGAAAAGGGAACAAGAAATATAATAATAATAATAATAATAATAATAACAACAACAACAACAACAACAGTAGCAACAACAACAACAATAAAATTGGAAGGGACCTTGGAGGTCATCTAATCCAATCTCCTGCTCAGGCAGGAAACCCTATATCATTTCAGACAACTGGCTGTCCAGTCTCTTCTTAAAAACTTCCAGTATTGGAGAGCATTCACCACTTCTGGAGGCAGGTTGTTCCACTGGTTAATTGTTCCAACTGTCAGGAAGTTTCTCCTTAGTTCTAGGTTGCTTCTCTCCTTGATTAGTTTCCATCCATTGCTTCTTGTCCTGCCTTCAGGCACTTTGGAGAATAGCTTGACTCCCTCTTCTTGTGGCAACCCCTGAGATATTGGAACACTGCTATCATGTCCCCCCTCGTCCTTCTCTTCTTTAAACTAGACATACCCAATTCCAGCAACCGTTCCTTATATGTTTTAGCCTCCAGTCCCCTAATCATATTTGTTGCTCTTCTCTGTACTCTTTCTAGAGTCTCAACATCTTTTTTACATTGTGGTGACCAAAACTGGATGCAGTATTCCAAGTGTGGCCTTACCAAGGCATTGTAAAGTGGTATTAATACTTCACGTGATCTTGATTCTATCCCTCTGTTAATGCAGCCTAGCACTGTGTTGGCTTTTTTGGCAGCTGCAGCACATTGCTGGCTCATATCTAAGTGATTGTCCACTTAAATTGACAGTGAATATTGACGGTGAATATTCAAAAATGAGATTTTACTGAGCTGGAGATTTACTTGTCCCTAATCCCTTAGCTTCAAAGATGTTTACTGAAGATTATTTTCAACCAGTTTATGCTAAGAATTGTTGTTATTATAGTACGTGGTAAATAAAATAATTCACGAAATAAATAAATATTTTATTTTGATTTTTTTATTTACAAAGTTTAGTTTTAAAAAGGCCTTAAAACTAGAAGAGATGGAAAAGCATGGAGAAATGTAAGTAAAATCTTTCTTTTTTTAGTCACTAAATATTATGAATGCTTTTAAGGCCACAAGTATAGAGAGGGAGATGTTTCTTTAACTGAATGGCCTCAATTTGGGGATCCACAAATGCAGAATGTTTGTGAAACACGGAAATAAATGGTCCAACGCAAGCTGCCTGGCACAACACTGCCCTGAATCATATTTATTGATTTGATTTGAGATTTGATTTGATGTCTGCTTTGAGATTTGATTTGGTTTGGTTGCTTTAGCCCCCATCTCAACAAGCGACTCTGTTGCCATTTTCAACTTATCAGCATCTGTCATCTGAAATGGTTACCTCATTCTGCTTAAAGTTAGACCTGGCCTTTGATTGAATTGAAGTAAAAGTATATACAATTCTTCTGTGACTGCCAGCATACACAATTCTTGTGGGCAGCTAGTTTATACTGTATCTACTAGCAGATATAATTCTTAGCCTATTATATGAGATCGTTTCCCTCTGTGCCACTACTACGCATATTTTGCTTTGTTTTGAAACAGAAATTATCTTCAGAATGCTGATATTTTCAGGATCTGATGTGAGAAGATATTTCATTTGGAATCTGGGAGAAGCTTAACACAATCAAACAAATATATAGCCTCAAATCCTGTTTTAACAGACTTTTATGCATGTTTTAAACTCCAGAAATAATAAATTAACTGGAGTAGTAAACATTATTTAAACCGACCAAATATAATAGGGTGTGCATGTATAAAAACATTATGGCTAATGTAGAGGAAAATATAATAAAGAGCCAAGTGGGTCATTAAAAGGAGATTATTGCTTTTCCTCAAATGAGCATAAGCATATGAGCTCCCCCTGCTGATTCACATGATAATTTTATTTTGGTTGCTTGTTCCTGTTTTTGAATGTTTGTGAGGATATTTGGAAGATCCCAGGGGTTTCTAAAAATCAGTAGACGTTAGAGGCACGTCAGACTTTAGAAATATTCAGCACCTCTTCAGCAAATATGAAAACTCAACGTAAACAAAATCAGATACAATGTTATGAAAAGTTAGATTTTTAATTTTTTTAATATTACACATATTAAAAGATATTAAAAGCTAAGGACTGTATTGGTTGGAAACATGCAGAGGAGGCCTTCATCCTGCAGTGGGTAGACAAAGGCTAAAAATGAATGGTTAAAAGATTTACTTGCTGAAAATATTCATAACCAACACATTACTAAAGTGCAACACTGGATGTGTATAAATTGTCTACTGCACTGCTTGGCAATCCCAGACAGCTTACTAACATGGGTTGCTAAAGAACATAATTAATGACACACAGTTTATGTACAAATGCAGGTAATCCTCGACTTACAATCATTTGTTAATGACCGTTCAGAGTTACAACAGCACTGAAAAATGTGAGTTACAACCGATCTTGCACTTATGACCATCACAGCATCCCCAGGGTCATGTGATCAAAATATGGGATTCTGGCAACCAGTATGTATTTATGGTGGTTGCAGCATCCTGGGATCATGTGATTCCCCCAAGGAAAGCCGATGGGGGAAGCCAGATTCACTTAATAATTGCAGTGATTTGCTTAACAACCATGGCAAAGGGATCATAAAATCAGACCCAATTCGCTTAATAAGCACCATGCTTAGCAATGGAAATTTTAACCCCAATTGTGGTAATAAGTTGAGGACCACTTGTATGGAAGAACTAAAAGATTTCTTGAATCTAGTGAAAAGAGTAAGATTCAACTTGAATTGAACCAGGGACTGATTACAGTCTGAAAGCTGCGTCCAAAGTAAGGTTTATTTACTAGTATGGGAAAATAACAAAAGATTGAAATGTTCTTAGTTTTAATTGAGAAGGTTCACTTTTGTAGGCAAATTTCAGTAGATACTTCTGAGATGACATTGCATGTACATTGTATTTGGCAGGAGGTTTTAGCTTGTAGAGAAAAGCATCAGCATATTTGAGATATACCTGGCCTTTTTTATCATTTGTTTTAGCATACTGAACAATATATGCGAAAACTGCTATTCTCCTTAGTATTAGTATGGAATGCCAAAAGGCTGATAACCTTTCTTCCATTTTTTTCTCTGTTACTAAAAACCATTATGTAAAAACTTTGATTGATCGAAGATATGTTGGATGCAGAAAATCAATATATATTGGCATATATAGTAATGATCTTGCCAAATGAAGATTGTGACTTGGACTGGGATGAATGGATGGATGGATGGATGGATGGATGATTTTTTTTTACAAAAGATTTTTTTTGTATATATGAAATAGACATAAATGTAGTAGAATTTTTTTACCTGAAAACCACTTAGAGTCTCTTAGATTGAACGGGCAGTGCCTAAATTTGATAAATCAATCCATCCATATATTTAAGATTATCTGATCTTGTGCACTGAAGAAAAGGGTCTGGTTTTAATTATGAACTGTGTGTCAGAAAGTATGAAATGGGAACATATAGATTGTTATGGCTGTGCACTGAAAGAGTAATTATAGGTTGATGGCAGTTCCGTGAATGGTAATAATGGAGGAAAGAGCTGAATTTGGGGGAAAACTGCAATAATTTGAATGAATGTGACACTGGAGGGGGGAAGGTTATTTTCTTAGGTGGCATGAACGGATGGATGAGGTAAAGATGAAAGGATTCAAAAATGTGATTTGGAGATACAAGAGGGAATGAAAATTATTCTTGGTGCTTGCTTAGAAAAAACTAAATATTTTCAAATACATGCTTAATATTAAAGTCTATTCATATACATTGATAAATGGCCCCCAACAATCTGAGTCCTCATTTTACCGACCTCGGAAGGATGGAAGGCTGAGGTAACCTTGAGCTGGTAAGAATCAAACTGCTGCAGTCAGCAGAATTAGCCTGCAATACTGCATTCTAACCACCGCGTCACCATGGCTCTTATCTGTTTATGATGAAATATTGAAATAATTATTGAAGGAAACAAACTTTATGAGAGGTTCTAAATGTGGGTCAGACCATTGCTTGGTACTACTTTTCAGGAATGGATCAGGGGAATGGGACATAAAAAGAAATGAAAGAAAGAGAGCAAAAGTAAAATGACTGCGGTTATGTGTGAGAATACAAGACAGTCTCCCAACCAAATAACAAAATGTAGATATAAGCTGAAGCTGCTTAAAGCAAGTGCAAAAATTAGTATGCATCATGCTATAGAAGCGTATGGATTTACATTAATGGGAGGTAAGAAAAAAGATGCTTGATGAAATGATGAAATTAAAGAGGCTGAGGAATGATGCTGTTAAATAGCAAGAATATTTCTTTAAAATCCTTAATTCAAACGGATAATAATTTGCAAGCATTTAGAGAATCTGAGTGACCTACTTATCTTATTGATTTCAACAAGTCTGAGTAGAACTAAAAGCTCCATTATTTTCTTTCATAATTACCCAAAACAAAGGCCTGTTGAATTCAGTAGGAATTAGTTCTGAAAGAACATGATTTGTTCACTTAATCATGTCTTTGTAGGACTTAAAAGCAAATTAGGATATCTCTATTGTCCTCCTAAATTGCTTTTTGTGGGTGCCAACCAACAGGCAGGTCATGGTCATCCAACAGGTATTGAATTCTTATAACATCTAAAAGTATCCAACGGGTTTTTCAGCAACAGCTACTGAACAAACTGATCTCCACCAAAACAGAGGATATGTTCTATCACAAACTGACAAATGGTTAAAAAACAGGAAACCAGTAAGAGAAGTAAATAAGCAATTCTCACACTGAAAAAATCTAATCTCCCAGGGAATGGCTCTTGAACTTTACAGCCTGTATATAAATGTTCAGTTAGAATTGACGAATGAAGGCCCATGTTTGCTGATGATACCAAACTGCAGTGTTGATGATACCAAACTACAAAATGAAAAGGAGATTCCCAAATAACCTTTCTAAATTGGGTGAGTGGGATCAAAATGGCACATGCAGTTCACTGTAAATAAATGTGGAGTGATCCATGTTACGTATGTTGGCACAAAGTCCATTTATACCTAGATAGAGTCTGATCTGGCAGTGTCAAAGGATGAATGGGATTTCAGAGTGACGGTGAATAGGGCAGGGAAAATGTCATCCCAAAACACAGCAGTTGTAATGTTGGGATCTTCAGGGAAATGAATTGAAAATAGAACTGCTAAAATAATCATGCCCTTATGCAACCTATGATGAGGCCAAACAGAGTATCCTTGTTCTCTGCATTTCTAAGAAAATCATTACAGGACTAAAGAAGACGCAAAAGGAAGCAAACCAAAATGACCCATAAGGAAGGACTACAGCAGTTGTGTTTGTTTGTTAATCACATTATAGACCTCT
>NW_015386117.1:524252-542056 GCF_001527695.2 Protobothrops mucrosquamatus | reverse complement strand
TATAAGTCCTGAAGGACTCTTAGTTGTTGGGACTTTTTAACTTGGAATAAAAGAAGCTAAGGGGACATAGGATAAAGATAGATAAAATACACATCAGGGTAGATGATGTGGTTAGAACGTTCTCCCATTCTCACAACTTGAAGTTATCTATTTAGGGAGATGCAGGAGTGACAGAAGTAAATACTTTCTCACACATCGCTTGGTTAAACTCTGGCATTTGTGGGCAGTATTTGTAGTCAGCAGCTAGTTGGGTGATTTTAAAAGAAAAGTTCCGAGAAGGTCAATCTGTCACTGGCTATGAATATTGTTTATTACCTTCTGAACCATACACAGCACACCTTAAATATTGGTTGCTGAGAAGCAACCTTGCAAGAGAGCTATGTGTTGACCACTTATTTTTAAGGACAACAAGGTCCAGGCAGGATTGTTCTGAGTCTCTTTCTCACACTTCTACTTTTCCAGGGATCAATAACTATTTCCCCTCTTATATCTCCTTTTCAAGTCCACTGCTAGATTGCTCTGCACTAGCAGTATTTACTATCACCATCCCCCACCCAGTATTTTATTACTCTTATTAAAATACTATATTTTACAGATAAACATTCTCTTAAAGAATGCTGTAAACCAGAGGTCTCCAACCTTGGCAACTTTAAGACTTGTGGAGTTCAACTCCCAGAATTCTTCAGCCAGCTTGGCTGGCTGAGGAATTCTGGGAGTTGAAATCCACAAGTCTTAAAGTTGCCAAGGTTGGAGATCCCTGCTGTAAACAGTCAATTGGGTGCAGTGATAAATCTAACACATTATTATATTCTTCATACACAAACCAATGTATTAATATATCTGTCATCAAATTCTGCTTTGTGCATCAGTTGTTTTGAAATTGGTAAGGATGTTATCTCAGGCCCAATCCTTTTTTTTTTTTCTAGAAAATGATGGTCAAATTATTAGCTAACAATAATTTTCCACCCTGTTTCTGTCTAAACTGTAAAGGAATGATAATCAAAAAAATAGAAAAATATTTTTAACTTGAAATAGAAAAAGATAGAAAGGGAAAGGAAGGCGGAATTTTTACATTAAAAGCTTGCATGCATCAGAACCATGGTAGCGCAATTCCACAATATGTCAGGCAATTAGAAAAGTCTCACTCAATCCATTCTTTAATTCCGATTCCAAATTCCAAAACAAAATTAAAGAAATAGAATAAACAAGCCACTGGGATGTATTGCTTCACTACTCTAATCTCATTGAATGGCACCATTACCTACTCAACAATATCACTGTAATGAAATTATCTTGTTGCAGGGCCAAGTTGTCAAAAAGACTCTCTGAAGCAATAATTGCAGTTATTCAGGTACACTGTTAATTCACGTTCTCATTATTACTTCATTGTTGATTAGAGAGACCAAGCAGTTTCCTGCATGTTCTTCAAGAACAGTTTAGCCTTCCCTAAGTTTCCAATTACACAGCCAGCCTAACTAATAGAGGGCAGGACAGGAGAAGTGAAGCTGGATACGCCTTCCCATATGGAAAAAAGAGAGGCAATTTACACAGCATCCAAGAGCAAGGCAATCGGTTGGCTAAATCTACTCCTTTGGTATAATGTTAATTAACATACACATCCTTTTGGACCATACACATTTGACACCTTGTCACTCTTGGTGGCTTGGTTCTACACAGCACTGTAACTTCAGGATAAAAACTAGGATTATCTGCATCATTTTCCCCTCAAGATTATCCTAACAAAAAAAATGAGGAATTTAAGCTTGGGTAATTGAGATGTTTATTGTATCCGCAAACCAGGCTAGTTGTAAGAAATGACCGTGCATCATCAGTCATGAGTCCCTGCACGCCCACAAGAGATTTAAGTCCAGCCCAACTTGAATTTCTTTTTAACTCCCACTAATTTCCCTTGACTGTTAGTAGTTCGGATTCTCGTAGAGAACTTAAGCTTGGCATAAATCTTTATGCTAATTTGAACTGCCCGAATCTTCTGATTTCATAGCTATGAGAGGTTTGCCCAGACCAAAAACTGACATTCAAGGGGTTCACATATGACATCAAGCTATGGTTTGCTCGGCTCTGATATACTGCATACATCACTATTGTATCTGGCTTCATACAATGCAGTGAGGTATAAATTATATTTTATAAACTCACAACAGTTGGAAGCCATAAGCAAACAAAGCATATATTTAAGCCTTGCTGGAAAAACTTACTGTTACTGAAATCCTATCTGGCAAAAAAAAACAAAAAAACTAGATTTTAGGGAGAAGAGGAGGAACAGATAGGTGAAAAGAAGTTTTCTCTTCTTTCTATACTGAGGTTATGGTAAGGCTGATAATTAAGTACAGCAAGATGCAATTGTTCTAAAATGAAAATTCCTCCAAGCCATTAAGATCATGAACAACAGCTTTAAGAGATAAAAATAAATAAATATTGAATTTACACTTCCACATTATTGGGCAGCATAAAACAAAACCAAGAAAATCCTTCCATATTGATTTTTCCTAAAATTGTCTGGCCAGTTATTTGCTTATTAGCAAGGTTATGAATTGTTATATAAAACACAACCTAATATAAAAATTGGGCTTGTCGGGGAGGAAATACAGCAGCAAATCCTTGGAACTATTGATCAATATAAGGGAATAAGTCATATGAAACGTCTACCACTTATAAAAAGCTTGGTAAGGATTAAAGTATTATTTCCAACCTTCTCTAGATTCGGCTTTCTGAAAATGAGTTGCTCAAGGATGGGAAAGCACACAGAGCATCTGCTCAGCACTCAGAGCTGAGTTAATTCCCATTCCCTGGTTTTAAAATCTTAGTTTAGCAACCAAGGCACATATTATTTAATAGCAGGTCTGGAGGAAGATTGCCAAAGATTTAGCTAGAAGCACCTTGAGATTGTTCCAAGATACAGGTAGTCTTCAATTTACAACAGATTTGAAAACAATTACTTACAACCTGCCTTCAAAATTATGACTGCCCTAACATGGCTGTGATGACATGATCACATTTCAGCGGTTTGGCAACTGACTCACATTTACAAACAATCGCAGCAAAAGATGGGCAAGAAATGCCCATTGCATAAGTCATTTATTTAATGACCGAGTTTAGTTAACAACCATGGTGACTCACTTAATGACCATTATAAAAACAGTTGTCATATCGAGTCCAGTCACATAAGTGCCTCAACTTATAACTGCAATGACTTCTGACCAAAATTCTGATCCCAATTGTAGTCATAAGTTGAGGACTACTTGTATATCCCATGAGATCTCATTTCAACTATCCCAACCATGACATCCTCCTGACACCACTTCAGGCTCTAGACAGCTTCTCCAACATTGCTCAGGGTAGTGGTTGTCTGCACACTTGGAATGCTGCATCCAGTTTTGGTCACCATGTTATAAAAAAGATGTTGAGATTCTGGAAAGGGTGCAGAAAAGAGCAACAAAGGTGATTAGGGGGGCTGAAGAACGGTTGCAGGAATAGAATAGAGTAGAGTAGAGTAGAGTAGAGTAGAGTAGAGTAGAACAGAACAGAACAGAACAGAACAGAACAGAACAGAACAGAACAGAATAGAATAGAATAGAATAGAATAGAATAGAATAGAATAGAATAGAATAGAATAGAAGACTTGGAAGGGACCTTGGAGGTCTTTTAGTCTAATCCCCTGCTTAGGCAGGAAACCCTATACCATTTCAGACAAATGTATATCCAGTCTAGTGAAAAGAAGGACTAGGGGTGACACTATAGCAGTGTTCCACTATAGCAGTGCTGCCACAAAGAAGAAGGGGTCAACCTATTTTCCAAAGTACCAGAAGGCAAGACAAGCAACAATGGATGGAAATCAATCAAGGAAAGAAGCAATCTGGAACTAAGGAGAAACTTCCTAATAGTGAGAAAAATTAACCAGGCTTGCCTTCAGATGTTGTGGGTATTCCACCACTGGAGGCTTTTAAGAAGAAACTGGATAGCCACTTGTCTGGAATGGTATTCTGACACAACACTCTGAACTAACAGATAACCTCTTCCAATGCTGAGATAACATCACCTGAAAAGAATAGGTGGTTTGCTATAAAATACCAAAAATCACAGCTGCCGGTCACTGCTGAAGAAACAGCTTTTGTTTTCCTTTTTTGCCTCAGATCTCTGTTTCTGCTCCTGCATTTGGGAAATGGGTTAGTTGCAAGCAAATAGCTTGAACGCATCAGACGTCCCCATAAAGCAATGAGAAAAAGATTTGAGAAGATTTAAGAGGTCTGTCTTATCTCGTCTTATCTTGCCTTTCCCTAAATAGTGCAATGCCTTTGCAAATGTGAGCAATTAGAATGAAATGAGGCTTGGATTTATGGCATGTTGGCTTCATGTTACAGGTAGTCCTTATTTAGTGATACTAATTGGGACTGGAAACTCCATTGTTAAGCCCCATGGTTGTAAGTTAAAATGTGACTGTGCCATTTAACAACAATAGTTCCGGCAGTCCTAGCTGCTATCATTAAACAAGTGTTAATTTTGTTAAGTGAAGTTGTTAAGTGAGAATCTCATGTGACCACAATTTCTGATTTCCTGCCAGCTTCCCAAATGACTTTGCTTATGGGAAGCCAGAAGGAAAGGTCTCAGATTACAATAACATGACTGTGGGGACACCGTGATGGCCATAAGTAAGAGTCCCAGTCATAACTACCACTCATTTGGCACTACCATAAGTTTAAACTGTCGCTGAACAGGTTGTTAAACAAGAACCACCTGTTCAAACAAGGACCTGGTATATGGCAAGCCTCTTTGAAAGCACCGAAGTAGAGAAAGTAGATCTATAATCTTCTGATTCTTCTCTGAGGTTCTAATCGGCTGAGATCCAGGGAAGAGAGATAAGGGGAAATGGCTGCAAACAAGATGAAGAATCTATTCTTAAAAACAGCCTTGAAATCATAATGTTCACTTTTCAAGAATATTCACCTGAAGACATTCAGCATGGTCCTGTTCTTTCCATGTATCTTTTTTCCCCTCTTTTATCAATTATTTTTGCAAGTGTATTTTGAATGGGGTTTGATATCAAAAATTGCCATAAGCTGAATGCGCAAAGAAACTAAAAAGCCCAAGACACAACAGCAGTTCAATATTGCTGACAATTGGCTTGCCAGCCGAAGAACAAACATAATTCAAAGAAATTGCCCAATTAAACTGAAAAGCATAGTGAAGTGCACACAAAAGAAATGGCAACCGAGCATTTCATCGTCAGTTGTTATGAGAGATGAAAGAGAATGCTTCATACATGTGGATAACAAGAGCCTGATGATCATTCTCCTTTTTGGGGGGTCATCCTACTTAAGGTCTATGGAGACCTTTGGGGCTTAATTCTGAGTAGATCAGCCAAGGCTTGCACAGTGGAAAGGCAGATCCTATCATCCAATCAATATGGCCCAAAGGATGCAAAGAGAAAAGGAAGGAGAAACTTGAAAAACTTTGGTGAAAACAAGGCAGGTTCAGCTGTCTTTATGCATCCACAAGGGGGGTAAGATGAAAGGTAGGAGATACTATTGTGATACAAATGCTGCAGATTAGGTACTTGTGTTGGAGTTCAGACATAAGGCTATAAGGGCATAAGCAGTGGTGGGATTCAGCCAGTTCGCACCACTGGCTGAATACGGCAGAACCAGTAGCTAATTTTTTGTTGCCCAGGCCCAGAATGGACTTCCGGAAGCGGCATCCACACAGAGAACTGGTTGTTCACATATTTGAATCCCACCACTGGGATTCAAATATGTGAACAACCAGTTCTATGTGTGGATGCCGCTTCCGGAAGTCTTGTAGGGTAGGCAAGGCGGGTTGTATGATGTGTGTGAGTTCCGGCACCTTTTTTTTTTTTTTAGAAAAAAAGCACTGAGTATTATCATGCTGAGTCTATCACACATGTACATGCAGCAGTTTTGTCTACAGAAGGACTGATATGAGGCACGGTGTCTCTTTCGCTGCAAGGGAATAATCACATGCCCCACTGAGTTCAAACGTGTGAAGGCCATACACCCCACATAGTCCATAAGGAAGGGCTCAGAAGGAAGATAAGAGGACAAGGTAAGGTTTGCCATTCTCAAAAATGGCTTAGCATTTACATGTAGTCCTCGACCTTCAACCATTCATTTAGTGACCGTTCAAAGTTACAAGGGCACTGAAAATGGGGACTTATGACCATTTTTCACACTTACGACTGTTGCAGCATCTCCACGGTCATGTGATCAAAATTCAGATGCTTGGCAACTGGTTCATATTTATGACAGTTGCAGGGTCCCGTGGTCACGTGAATCCCTTTTGCAACCTTCTGACAAGCAAAGTCAATGAGGGAAGCCAGATTCACTTAAAAACCATGTTACTAACTTAACGACCGGAATGGCTACCTGTATTAGGGGCTTTGGTCAGATCTCTGCTGGTCTATATAACCATTCACACATTGACTTTATTTGTTTATTTATTTACAAATTTATATGCAAATGTAGACCCAACTACCAAAAGAGGCACTGGGCACTGAACAAAATAAAAACACAATATGATAAAAAAAAAGACAATAAACAACATTGAGGCTCTGATAAAACTCACCTTCATCCATCAACCACCTTGTGCAAGCTCTATCAACATTCTGGTCCCATTGCCTGGGGGGAAAGTCAGACCTCCGCTGTTTTCCTGAAGCCAACAGGATCAGGGCTATCCAGATCTCCAAAAGAAGGCTGTTCCATAATACAAATGCCATGACCGAGGAGGTTTGGTTCCAAGACTCCACCAGGCATCATTGTTTGACACAGAACATGCCCCCCCGCACACACCAGTCCCTTAAGTAACCTGGGTCCATTGCACATAGGGCTTTAACCAGCACCTTGAATGGCAGGAAGTAATAAACCAAATATCTAGCTCCAACTTACAAGAAAGGACTTTAACACTTCATCACTTGCAGAATCACAATCGTATTAAAAATTACTGCGGCCAATCTTTCTTTTTTTAATGACATAGGCTTTATCTTTTCTAATATCCAGATGGGGAGATTGAAATCTTAAACATGGAAAGGTGGTACAGCCCTTCAATTGCCATCCTGTGCAAAGCCCACCAGCTTCACCAAGTTATTACTGGTGTAAGCACATCCTTCTCTGGACTATCCACCATCTCCAGTGGATCTCAGTCAATATCATCTTTTACCTCATTCACATTGTCAAGCAACCACATTTACAGAATCATCATGTGCAAACTTGGCAAAACTACAGTGCTATAATCTCTTAACCAGCCCTGTGATTGCCATGTAGCCTTGTGATTCATCACTATATTAATACATACTGTCCATCCAATGTTTTTCTGAGTCCAAAGCAGGAAAGGATTGCAGTGTTCCCCAAAAAATGGCTAGGGCAGAAGCAAATTGGAAAGCAATATATAACAGGCCAGATTTTGCCCATCCTGTGTTGGAGGGTAATAGCAGGTTTTTCTTTGTGGCATCCTATTTTACTTCCTCATCTACTGTAATGTTCCCTTTAATTCCAAATAAAATCAAGTGCTTATTTCTAAGGTGACCAACCATCTTCCTTTAGGGAGGACAGTCCTCCTTTTGTAAGTTCTGTCCTCCCTCAAAAAGTGTCCTCCTACATATCCTCCTTTTCGATATTTGAAGACTAATCTGCAGGGCTTTTTTTTCTCATAGAACGCTCAGAACGGCGTTCCGGCACCCTTTTTTGATGGGTTTTTTTTCAACTTTTGCATGAGCTGTGCTACTCCCACTATTGGCTTTCGAAAGCCAATAGGAATTGCTGCTGAGCGCGCCAAAACACCCGTCTGGCAAACTTTGCACATGCAAGTTGTATGTATTATTGTTGCAATGAATAAAATGTTTCTTTTATTTACGATATTTTTTTCTTCAATTTATTTGTGTCCTCCTTTTCATTGTAAAAAAGTTGGTCACCTTATTATTTCTGCAGGTCAAAATAAAGTATGCACAATAAATAAAGTTAAGCAAATTTCCCTAATTAATTATTATTACAGAATGGGAAATTGGACTTTAAAACAAAATGTTTAGCTCTACTGAAGTACAGAGAAAATGGTTAACAACTCTTCCAGGGGTTTTGTCAGAGAACTCTGTACAATCTGAATGCATTGACGATTGTAAGCCTCCTTCTCCTTCTCCTTCTCCTTCTCCTTCTCCTCCTCCTCCTCCTCCTCCTCCTCCTGTTTACTCATCAGTCATTCTCTAAACATATATAGAAGGGGTAGCTTTCAGAAGAATAACCATGGGATTTTAAGTATTTGAAAACACGATCACAGCTATTTGTATGTGGTGAATTGCTCTTTAATACTGTGCATCGTTATGTGATTGTTTTGCTTTGGAATACTTTAATGAAATTCATGTATGTTGGATATAGGAATATAAAAACAGTGTGTTCATCATAGTTGCCACTAACGTAATGTCAATATTGGTTTTAAAGGCTGCTGTATATTTCATATGTTAAATAGCCACGGGAGCAACTTGGTTACAATTTAGCAAGAAGCAGTATAATTTCCAATTAAGTGCTGCTTTAATGGGTACAGTAAGACATTGCTTTAATGACCAAAGTAGTCAAGCCATGTAAACAAGAATAAGGAATTTTCTTCCTGTAAGTGGAAAAAGAGTTTAAAATAGTTGGTTTTCAGTACTTGGCCTGCCTCACTCACTTTGAATACAGAAACTGCAAACTGGTAGATAAAAAGCAGACTTTGATGTAATTCCATTCCATTTTAGTTCTTAAAAATAAATTAGCAACGGCAGGGGGGGAGTTAAACAGGAAGAAGAGAAGCAGGATGTGGAATGGAATATCCTCACTCTTCAATCTTTATGGAAAATTTTACATTCGTTGTGTCACAGTGACTCAGGGTTCCCAGACCCAACAAGCTGACCTTTGTCAAAATGTTTCGGATAATTGCTATGGCTTTATTTTGGAATGGTAAGGTTTCCACTGAATCTTCTTTCTTCTTTACTTTCAATGGGATGCATTTGTTTCTTTTTTTAAGTGAAAAGAGTTTTGTAGCGCTGAAAGATGCAAGACCCTCGGGATGGGGATACCATCTTATCATCCTTCAGCTTTGGGGGTTTCTCCCCTTTCTCCCACTGAATTGCTCCACTGCCTATTCTTGATTCTAAATTAAGACCTACATTGTCTAAAAATTGAAGGTACTACATAGATCAGAAATATCCAACTTTAGGCTCTGGGGCACATTGGCTTTTACCCTGCACTTCAAAATATAGATGGGTCAGGATTAAAGAAGAAGATGGGGGCTAAGTTAAAACAACCCTTTCATTACAATGATTTTAATTAATTGCAATTTATATGAGTGGTGCCAACTGCTTTAATCATTTTCTCTTTCTATCGCATTAAAAATGATAATTTGGTGGGCGTACTTAGAGGTATTCTGGGAGTCACTTTCAGGGATTCCAGACACCATATATACCCTGGACCTTGGGTTTTGTAAAAATGGATATTATTAGCCCTGGAATAATATCCAGGGCTAAACATATTGGAATAATAAGCACAAAATTGCAGATCATGACTATAAACCATGTATCAGCTACATTTGATATGGAGCAAGAATAAGTGGTTGCCAAATTATTCCATCATCAAAACCTTTTTCTAAGGTTGTTTTTTTTTTAAAAAATATAAGTTCTACAGTGCAGCTTTGAGTAAAGGGAATTTCAGAGCACCTTCTCTTCAACTGTGTAGGACTGCTGGCTTCAAAACATATAATTCTAAGGTCAGTTCTGCCTTCTCCTCTTCAAACATGCTTCCCCAAAGGTCCTAACTGTGTGTTTGCATAGGCATGATACAACAAATAGCTTTTAAAAGTTGGGAGTGCTTGTTTTGTTTATTTGTTTACTCACAACATATTAATGCGCCTTTGAACCCAGTGGATGGTAAACAAATCTGATGATGACAACAGTAACAGTAAAGATATACTCCCATTATTTGACAAAGTGAAAAAGGGGTTGCATCTTTTTCTTCTTGCATTAACTAACTTTAATTGCATCAACTAAAACCAGAGAGAAATATCAATGACGTTCTAAAGCTGAGGTTGCATTTGTGCACTGCTATAGCTGATATGCTATATCAGAATGGGATTTGCTTGTTTGTGGCTGAACATTTGTGAAGTGTGTATGTGTGTGTTTGTGTATACACTCCTTTGGGTCTGCAGTTTTCTTGGAAAGGTTTTTCAGAAGTGGTTTGCCTTTGCCTGCTTCCCAGGGCCAAGAATGTGTGACTGGCCCAAGGGCACTTAGCTGGCTTTGTGCCTAATGCAGGACTAGAACTCACATGCTCCAATTTCTAGCCTAGTGCCTCTAACACTACACCAAACTGGTTCTACGTTTATCTAGCTATTATAATACAACTAATTCTAAGTTAACTGTGCTAACTGGAACCAGAAACTGCATTGTTAAGTGACATGGTCATAAGTCAAAAAATTGTGTGACCACACCATTTAACAATGGCAGTCCTGGCAATCCTGGTTGCCATTCGTAAACAAAGTACTCAAGTGACTGTGACTTGTGACTTCTTGCTGGCTTCCCCATTGACTTTGCTTGTTGGAACTCATAGGTCACACTCATGTGATCACGGGATGCAGTGAAGGCTATACGTTCAAGGACGTTATAACTATTGCTCATTCAATGCCATCATAAACTTGAATGATTGCTGACATCTGGTCATTAAACAAGGGCCAGCTGTATGTAAAAACAGATGATATTTATTTAGCATATGATAAGAACATGACAAAAGTAAACATATACACACAATCCACATAATTATATAAAACTTCTACGGCAGTGGTCTCATAACTAGATGTCCAATTCAGCTATCCAGGCAATTGCCTAGGGACATTGCTTCATGCAGATTTTCTAAGGAACCAGAGAATGCACATCATGGGCAATCTTGCACAATATGTTTAATAGTTTGCATATCAGCAGCACAATCAAAACAAGGGGAATCTTTCCATTCCCACTGATATAAGGAAGAGGCACTTCTTCCAGTATCAAATGTAATTGTGTTCAGTTTCGCTGCAGATAAAGCGAGGCAAGTTAAAACCATGTGGCAGAGGGATCTCTAACAGTCAGGCCATAGGAAGATACCTCGGACCATTCCTATCTCCAGGCATTCTTTTTTCTTTTTAATCTTTTAAGTTTATTTATGCATTAATATATAAGATACAAAAATACAAAAGAAAATAGCAGGAAAGATAGGGGAAGGGGAAAAGGGAAGGGAAAAGTGTAAGAAAAAGAGGGGAAAGAAAGAAATGGCATCGACTTCCGAGTCCCTTTGGTACAGTAGAATAAGATAATAACATCAAACTTCAACGTTTTACTTTTACATAATAGTATAAACTAGCCATTTCTATAACAATCTCCAAGCATGGGTAGATGTTAAATGAATACCATGCTGGCCTATGGGATTTCAATCTTGTGAATGGCTGTGCATTATCCTGGTGACCAGGGAGGGCCTTGTTGTTCAGCATCCTTGACTATAGCCGAATGAAAGCTTGTTGTCTTCTAATGTGGGGCGATATGATATTGCTAAGTACCGATAACCAGTGCACAGGAGTGGGATGCAATGTGCCAGAGATGATGCGCATTGTTTGGCATACAAAACAGAGGCCAGACTTAATCACAGAAGAATGTCAGTTTATCTTCAAACTCCAAAAACACAACTAAAAAGATCCCATTATTATGGGCTTATATCTCCCAGGGTATGAAACCTGGAGAAAAGTTTCATTTTCACACAGAAATCACTGAGTGTAAACATCTAGAATTCTACACAAATGTTGGGAATCATAATATGAGTGTCTCTTAATTCTTTGATACTCATAAAAGTTCTCAACGAATATTGGTATTTCAGCGTAACAAGTCCCACATATAAATAAGATAAGATGCTGTATACAAATAGCATATAATCTCCTTCTATACAAAAAAAAAATCAGCACGGCAATCGCTTATGAGAAGAGAAAGAACTTGATGGTGATCCACCAAGAGTAAGATTTTTGCAGCCTGCCTGAACAAATAAGCACAGAATTGATCCAAGCAAAGAAGCAACAGTAATTGACTCATTTCAATACAGCCCATGTAAAACATTAAAGCAACAGAAATAACTTAGTTGGCTTTGTTTGAATGCACATGCACAGTACATATGTTTGCCTTTGATAACCAAGCAGCAAAGAAAGCAGCTCTCAACAATTAGCATAAGCCCATTTTTTTCCAGTGTGTGAGTTGGCCACAAGAGGAAGCTGGTGCAGGTCATTCTTTGGCATCCTTTTATGCAGTTCAAAAAAATATAATCAACGGCATATTAAGAGGATTTGCTAACATATAGGTATAATGCAAATGTTTGCATTTGGCAACCTGTTTCAAAGCCCAAGAAACAAAAGCAACATCATTTTGCACCTGATCATTCATTTATTCATTTATATTCTGAGTCAACTTGGTGTACATAGTATTCACTTCCCCACAGTGAGATGGATTGGGCTGAGAGACAGTGACTTGTCCAAATTCACTTCTGAGCTTCTCTGGTTCAGTGTGAACATCATCCTACCTTCCCAGTCCTAATCCTTAATCACCTTAAACACAATATACACTGGTTCTCTACAGCAAGCAACTATTGTTTATATATCAGGCACATTTTTGCATTTGGCAATCTGCTCAAAAAACCAAATACGACACACTAAAATCTCACAGTGTTACATCTGAACTCTTGATCTGTAGACCCCACAATGCTTAAGTAGCTAGTTTAAAACATATTATTTTACAGTACTAACTCTACAGAGTGGGATGGCAGAGGAGGCCACCCGATTAGGCAACTGTTGGCTTGACCCTAAAGTTCGGTCTCTCGGTCCTTCTATGATCTCTAACTTGTGTTTTATTTTGAAAGGCAGCAATCCAGAATAATTCTCAGCACTGAAGACATGCTGAATTGACTCTGTAGTTCTGCATCTCTCCTTATCCCTTCAACTGAGCACATGGCAACTGAGACTGAATGCATGCCTGCTGTTTTTTTGGCTAATGCAGTCTCCGTGGCTTGAAGGATTGAAAAAAAAGCAAAACCCCAATTTGCAGGATGCTGGAAGACTCAAAAGAATATGTAACAAAAGACCATTTTTGGCATCAAACTCTGGAACTTGGAGAGAGCTCTGAATATTCAAAACAGCTAGCCTGAGCTCAGAACATTTGAAGGCCAGAACATTTTGCGCAAGCTTATTAAGGAATGATATAATAATTAATATAGCTGAAATATGTTAAAGCAAGCAAAACAATACATCAATTAAATTAAAAATGGTATTAAGACATGAATAATGAGGTATATTTGAAAGACTGTAGACTCCATAGTTGGACCCTGAGCTACATATATTCTTTCTATTGGATTTAGATTATCATAATTGATTGGAGGAGTTGGAAAGCATTTTAATTTTTCTTTATTTCATTGTTTTTTTAACCTGTACCTCTGCTGACTTTCCCCTTTGATACCAATCAGCATTGGTGTGTATGTTGATCTTTATACATTGCACAATGTGACTCTTGGCCTCAAATAGCTGCCCAGTCTTACATTACTGGGGGGAAAAACTTGGTAAACTGTTGATTAGAGATATTCCTCAAACTATTTTAAATTTCAGATTAATAGTGAGAACTTTGTCTGTTCAGCAGGCTGTGTTAAGGAAATGAAAATTCATCTCAGGGTTTAAATGTAATGACAGTCAGTTCACCTCATTCAAAATTTTGACATGACATGCTGATTGTCCCTGAGACACTTTAAGGAGCAGTATGACTTTAAGCAATGATGACACAGGGAGGAGGGAGGAATTGCAGAGGAACTTCCTCTAATGACTTCCAGAATTCAGTCATTTATGTTTAGTGAACCGAATAAGTTCTAGCATTACCAAAAGCATCTCAATTCTTCCTGGCAGGGGCTCAGCATGACTACGAAACTGCCCTTGCGAGAAGAATTTGAGACCTGGACCTCTCTACTGGTGGCTGATCTTCTAAGACAGGTACTGAGCTGTTCTAAGATTCTAGCTGACTGATGGTACAGAGTAGATCCAGTTTGTTTCTTTATTTCTACTTCTGGTTTCACTCCAAGAAGTAATAAGAGGCAAGCTTTTAGACGCAACTGAGAGCAGAAAATGCCAGCAGCATTCTTTTTGTATTAATCTCTTAATAAATTTATAATCTATTTATTAGACTTGGAAAGTTGGGCATCTTCCAAGAATTCACTACCAGGCATAAGGGTATAAATTGTATCCAGATTTAATTGTGTCTAGTAGAAACCCACTGAAATGAAGGGATCATGGATTCAGTTAGTTAGAATTGATTCAGCTAAGTGTTTCTTTCTGTTCATTCAAGAAAGGTCCTGTCTGCACCAGAGTTAAACTTATCAAAATTAAGAAAGAGAGCAAGAAAGATGACAGTGCTGGTTCTGGGGGATGGGGGCTGAGAGGGAGAGATAGAAGACAGAAAGGAGGAAGGGGCACAAGAGATCTGAATAGGTATGAGAAGTTGGAACCTCTAGGGACTCTTGTGAATCCCTGAAAGTTGTCCCAAAGGTGCTTTTTCAAAAGGCAACTGCACTTTGTTTTTGCTTGAAGACGTTTTGCTTTTCATCCAAGAAGCTTCTTCAGTTAAGACATTTTGTCAGAACTGAAGAAGCTTCTTGGATGAGAAGCAAAACATCTTCAAGGAAAAACAAAGTCCAGTTGCCTTTTGAAAAAGCACCTTTGGGACAACCACGACCTGGATGACTCAGAATCTCCATAAACATCCTGAATGTTATCCTATCATAATCCCATAATCCCACAATCCTAGAAACCTCTTTGTCATTCAAGTTTGGCTGTAATTTGGGAAACACTAGTTCAGCTTTCCTGAGCCAAGCATTCCTCAAATGTATTCGGATTCCAGTTCCCAAAATTCCCAGACAGTACAGCCAATGTCCATAGTCATTGGGAACTGAGGAATGCTGGAGAATACTGGACAAACTTAACTCAAAGCATCTGAAATATCAGGATGGGTCAAGGAATAAATCAGATGTACTTTTCAATGTGGGGTCTCTATGAACACAAAGCAGTTTCAGTTCTCCACACTAAGCATCAGAATGCATTGAAATTGAGCATCTTATAAATTCAATTAAATCCATAAGGTTAACTGTTGGATTAATAAATCTTTGATAAAGTCTTGTTATCAGGTTTTGAGAAATGCTATTAAATGAGTGGTAATCATGCTTGAAAATGCATTGTTTCCTCAAAATTATATTACATTTTATCATATGATAAAACATAAAGTGATGTTGGATATATTAAAATCAAGATGAAAATAAAACAAATCAATACATAGACAAGGAGACATATATTTAAGCACTACTGAAAATTGTCTGAAGGTTAATAGGCAGCTACCAGAACCTGTTTGGGGAGGTCTCTAAACTTATAAACATCCATCATCAGTAAAATTAAATATATACAAGCAATTAAAAGTCCATAGGGTACGTGTTATTTTACTGCCTGTAGGAAAACCATTTGCAACTATATTGGACAGAATCCAGTCACAAAATAGAAAAGGCATTAAAATCAATAGGACTAATTCAGTCATGACTAAATAAAATTAAGCTTTCTTTATTTCAAAGCTATTAAATATGACTAAGCGTATGATCTACTTCTCTGTTCCAAACATGAATTAAAGGCATCTTTGTGCACACATCATCATTTTATTTACTTCCCAGTAGATACTTGTTAGTCAAAGAATAGCATAATTAATATTTTAGTGTGATATCCAATTGCACATAACCATGGAATGTTGTTATATTTTCACATGCACTATACAACAGATATTTCTCTGTATTGCTGTTTTAATATGCTCTAATGTGGAGAACAGCAGCTCTGTCTTTGCAGAAACCTATTTAGAACAATAGCTTCACAGCTGTACTAGCAATTCTCAGTAAATTCAAATGATATTTGAACAGAAGATCAAATTGGATCATACAAAAGTTTGATATGTAAAACACCAGGAATTCAAAGCATTTTGAGCTCAAAATAATAATGTCAGCTTCAAAATAATTGTCCTAAAAGTTCCAAAAGCTTGAAATTGAAAAATTGTGCACTCTCTTACGTAAGATCTATCTTATTCTGTCCCAGCACTGAAAACCAGAAGCTAAAGGGGAAACCCTTAAGTAGGATATAAATGAAATCCAGTTCATTGCAACTAGCTCTGAAATGCAGACTCCCTTTGATGCTGGAGATAGTAACAGCTTTCACTGAAAGTAAAAATTGATAGCTGTATCCTTCGTTAATTCCTTCTGACCACTCTTAAAATTTATGGCATTGAATTCCATAGATTATAATCTAAATCAGAGGTGGGGAACTATGGCCCCTTTATGACTTGTGGACTTCAACTCCCAGAATTCCTGAGTCACCCATGTTGTTGTCCACAGTTGTTGAAGTCCACAGGAGTTGAAGTCCAGGGGGGGTGGCCATAGTTTCCCACCACAATCCAAATGAACATTCATTGATTGATTGATTGAATGATTGATTGATTGTGCAGAATCTTCATTGGTTACCTTCACTGCAAAATCCAGGATTATAATATCGGAATGTGAAAAGTCCTGATCTACTTTTCCCCTACCAAGTTTATATGACTCAATTGCATTTACCTCATGTTTTTCTGTGTTTACCAAAAAAATGGCTTCTATCCTGCATTCTCATCAGTTTTGCAATTTCCTTTTTGAAGTGTGGCAGGCCCATTTTTTACGGGCAGTCACATCCTAGATTTCCATAAATACTTTATAATATTGATAGATCAATATTAAGAAGATGGGAGGGAGGAGATGGATTTGGTGCTGGGCTTCTTTAAGAGACGCAATCAGACTTAATCAGGCAAGTGAGACGTGAACACCAGTATTATATTCCTCACAAGTACAGATCATATATTACTTATACTCTCATCTTCTTTCTCCATTTCTCTTCCTTTAATTCAGGCCTTTTTGTTTTCTTTCTGCACATCATCCTTGAGGTTTTCCCAAGAGATGTGGCCTATATTTGCAGGAAGATTCTCATGATCCCAAACGTTAATTTATCAGAAATAGCCTCACACAAATTTTAGGAATGAGGAGAAATGAAATTACATACATCTTTCATTAAGCAGTATTTTCATATAGGAAATAGAAAGTCAAGATAGCAGGCATAGGGGGACCACACAAATCAAGAAGACCTGGGCTATTCTTCATGTCTTGTTTTAAGGGTTCATAGAGATGTAGGTTGTCATACTGCATCATTTCGGGCAACTTTTTCCTGAAGCAGCCTTTTTTGTGAAAAGGCTAGCTTAACTCCAAGAACATCTGTATGCTACGTGGTTTCATATATGCAATCCCATTGCTACCAGGGTCAATATAAAAGGGGGGGGAATGACATTGCCATAGGTGTGTACTACAGGCCACCCAACCAAACAGAGGAAATAGATGAACCTTTTGCTAGTCAGCTAACTAAGGTATGTAGGAAGCACATCACAATAGTAATGGGGGACTTTAACTACCATGACATCAACTGGGAGA
Source organism: Protobothrops mucrosquamatus (assembly GCF_001527695.2). NCBI lineage: Eukaryota > Metazoa > Chordata > Lepidosauria > Squamata > Viperidae > Protobothrops > Protobothrops mucrosquamatus. The sequence goes on along the minus strand of NW_015386117.1, from coordinate 524,483 downwards.
CAAACTCTGCACCAAGTGGAAGATCAAACAGGTTCCTGACAAACCTAGCAGACAACTTTGTCTCCCAAAAAGTAGAGAAGGGAACTAGGGGATTAGCCATTTTGGATCTAATTCTCACTAACAGAGATGAAATGATAGAAGGTGTTGAAGCCATAGGAACCCTGGGAGGAAGTGATCATGCAATATTGGAATTCAACATTATGGAAGCACAAGCAATAGAACACAGTCAAA
>NW_015386117.1:521274-522352 GCF_001527695.2 Protobothrops mucrosquamatus | reverse complement strand
TGTGGTCCTCAATGGAACCACATCTACATGGAGGGAAGTGTGTAGTGGGGTGCCCCAGGGCTCTGTTCTGGGCCCAGTGCTCTTCAACATCTTTATCAACCATTTGGACGAGGGGATAGATGGGGAACTCATCAAATTTGCAGACGACACCAAGCTGGCAGGAATAGCCAACACTCCAGAAGAAAGGCTTAAGATACAGAAGGATCTGGACAGACCTGAACACTGGGCGCTATCTAACAAAATGAAATTCAATGGTGAAAAAAGCAAGGTTCTACATTTAGGCAAGAAAAACCAAATGCCCAGATATAGTATAGGGGGTACCTTGCTCAATAGTAGTAACTGTGAGAGGGACCTTGGAGTCCTAATGGACAATCACCTAAATATGAGTCAGCAGTGTGCTGCAGCTGCCAAAAAGGCCAACACAGTGCTAGGCTGCATTAACAGAGGGATAGAATCAAGATCATGTGAAGTATTAATACCACTTTACAATGCCTTGGTAAGGCCACACTTGGAATACTGCATCCAGTTTTGGTCACCGCGATGTAAAAAAGATGTTGAGACTCTAGAAAGAGTACAGAGAAGAGCAACAAAGATGATTAGGGGACTGGAGGCTAAAGCATATAAGGAATGGCTGCTGGAATTGGGTATGTCTAGTTTAACGAAGAGAAGGACGAGGGGGGACATGACAGCAGTGTTCCAATATCTCAGGGGCTGCCATAAAGAAGAGCTATTTTCCAAGGCGCCTGAAGGCAGGACAAGAAGCAACGGGTGGAAACTAAGCAAGGAGAGAAGCAACCTAGAACTAAGGAGAAACTTCCTCACAGTTAGAACAATTAACCAGTGGAACAACCTGCCTCCAGAGCGGTGAATGCTCCAACACTGGAGGTTTTTAAGAAGAGACTGGACAGCCATTTGTCTGAAATGGTATAGGGTTTCCTGCCTGAGCAGGGGGTTGGACTAGATGACTTCCAAGGTCCCTTCCAACTTTATTATTATTATTATTATTATTATTATTATTATTATTATTATTATTATTATTATTATTATTATTATTATTATTATTATTATTATTATTATT
>NW_015386117.1:492864-521250 GCF_001527695.2 Protobothrops mucrosquamatus | reverse complement strand
TTATTATTATTATTATTATTATTATTATTATTATTATTATTATTATTATTATTATTATTATTATTATTATTATTATTATTATTATTATTATTCCTCTGGATATAATTTCTATCAGGCCTTGCATCAGTTTCCCAGCTTAGAGGTTGTAGGTTTTTATGGTTTCTGACTCTTCATTGAAAGTTTCAATCTCATCTGATGTAATCAAAATACACCAACAATAAGATAGTCAAATAATAAAATAATCATAGAGACATTATTAGATAGAATGCACCATATAACAAAGTTTCCCTGCTTCAAGATAGATATGCTGCCTCCTAGTGCCTTTGCCATCCCTTCTTCTGTTCCCAGACTTGAAGTGAACTAGTTCCATATGCCATCCTCATAACAAACATATATCTGGGTCAGAATTAAAGATATATTGCAGGAGTACATCAAGGCAATTTAGCCAAGCTAGCTTTCCTGTCCCAACAGATAGTCCTAGGACTCAAGAGCCCTAACTGGACAGTTCTTCCTCTAAACATATTGATAAATGTTCTCTTCTGTTTGTTTGTTCTGTAGTATAATTTTATATTCTTTAGTATTTATTTTTATACTCCACAGTAGGTTGATCTGAATTAGTTGCATCAGAAGTATGCAGTATTAATAAATTGACCACAATAATGTAACTTCTTTTCTTCTAAGAATGTCGCAATCATCCGTATGTGCTTGTTCTAAAAAAGCCACATCCTGACTCGTTCAATAAATTAAAATTCAATAAATTAAAATTAAATTAAAATCAATTAACTATGTGGTGTAATAGGAAATAGAGAATGGATTAAATAGGTGAAAGAGAGGAAGAAAATATAAAGCCAATAGATTGTCTTGTTAGCTGGTCAGTACGATTTCTACTCCCCATTCAGCATCATTTACTATCTTGATAATGAGTGTAAAAGTAATCTGAAATATAGCTGCACGTTTACAGATGTGTGAGTGTGTCTATGTGTAGAAGAAGCTTATCTTCTCCCTCTGTATAATCCATTGCATGTCTCCATTTAAAAAATAACCTTTACAGTCTTGATACATTTATTTTAAGTTTGCTTTTGTTCAATTTGCTGAATGTTTGCACTATTGAATTTTCCATGGCTCCTAACTTCCTCTTTAAGAACTAGACATGCAAAGCAGGAGGGGCAGTTGCAGGGGAGACAACCACGCACCAAATAGTTATGTAGAAAAAGTATTAATATGTTATAAACATTTGAAATAAATCCTCAAATGCCCTGCCAGCACATGAAGAACCTTGTGCTAAATTTATATTCTCTTTGCAGGTGTACCCTCCTCTAATCTCTTCACACATGCAATGCAAGCCATAGCATCTTTGGGTGCAGCAGGATGTCCATAGGTTAACTTCATTAACCTTCATTAACCAAAACTGTTCATCAGAAAGTCCTTTTTACCCAGCTAAAACAGTTTAAAATCAAGATAAATGCCCCTGTTGTGATTGGGTAATGGATTTTTGGGTTGTTAGCCAAAGAAAACTGTTTTACTCAATTCTGGTAATTTACCCAGGTTTGAGAAGGAGTGCCATAGGAGAACTTGAAGTCCAGCTTCCATACCCAAGTGAACAGGAGATAGTCGTAGGTTGGATGAGCTGCCCAGAAGCTTGAATGAGACAAGGACTTAGACTCCTCCTTAAGGCAGTGGTCTCCAATCCTTTTGGCCAATAGCCATATCAGGAATGTAGAGAACATCTCATGGGCATGTTGAAAAAAGGCTACCATAACAAGTCCATTTATCAGAATTGTAAACTATTAGGCCTGCTACCTCTCTTTCCTTCTGCCTCCTTCACTCTATCTTTCACCTTACTTTTTTTTAGACAAGGATGGGGCGCTTCCAAAAAAACCACTTGACTGTAGCCAAGGAGCCTTTATATGTATTTAAGAACAACAGGGGCTATATCTTTCAGTACAAATGATGTTGCAACTGCTATTTTGCATTATGCCATCCTTGCTTCTTGGCCTTTTAAAAAAGATTTACTTTATTTTAACTGGTAAGTCAAACTGTAGAGGTTGGCAGGCCCCAAGGCAGGTGTGGATATTCTGGTTTCCATTGCAATCTCAGAGCCCAAATGTGGTATATGTGGTGTCTTATATGTGAATCCAGTACACTTGGATTTAGTCCACAAGCCATGGTTAAGCAAATAATTGCTAAATGTGCTGCATAAACAAATCCAAAAGGTTGAGTCTAGAAGACTGGTTGGCTAGTTGGTTGGTTGGTTCATTCATTCATTCATTCATTCTGTGCCATCAAGTTATTTTTACTCCTAGCAACCACATAGACAGATAGAAGAGTTATTATACAGAGATTTCTAAAAGTTCAGGCTATGAACAGATTGTCAAGGCAAATGCTCTAACTTAGAATTTGCACCAACATCAACAGGATAACTTCATGACACATTTTTCATCATTGGATCTATTGGTTCCCCCCACCCTGTGTATGTCCATGGAAGGCAATATTGTTGTCTCAAATGCTTTGTTTAAAAATGTAAATTACAGAATGTAGTATAACCTTCCCCTCTTCCTTTTTCCAGTCTGGGATGCATGACTGCGCAAGAATAGTGGAAAAATTAAATATAGATGGAGCTCGATTTTTGGTAAGTTATTTTAAATGTTTCCATTTAAATGAATCTAGATCGTGGATATGTACAATAGTTGTACAAATATGTATAAAATAAGCAATGTTTCTGCACTGATAGCATCATAATATAATATGACACAGGCAAAATATTCATAGGAGAGCAATATAAACCAAAGCTATCAAGTATCTTTTTAAAGCTTAAGCTAGGAAGGTGTCATCTAGAAATTGCTGATGCAACTTTCAACAGCATGTCCAGGGGTGAGAACAGCTGGCAGTTACCATGGGAGTCACCAGCCAATACCTGGAAGCCACCAATTTATGAAGTCTTTGACTATAACTTTAATCTTATGGAGATAGAGTCAACTTTGATATAGTTATGCATACTCATATGAATTTTTCATATGGCTAGATTAATGTACCCTATGTTGATCTTAAATTGAGCAGAAGATTATTGCTATAGACTAGGTATCTGATGATTACAGGTAATCCTCAACTTACAACCACAGCTGAGCCCAACATTTATGTTGTTAAGTGAGAAATTTGTTAAATGAGTTTTGTCCCATTTTAAGATTTTTCTCGCTACATTTGTTAAGTGAATCACTGCAGTTCTTAAGTTAGTAACACACCTGTTAAGTGAATTTAATTTCCCCATTGACTTTGCTTGTCAGAAGGTCGCAAAAGGGCATCACATGACTCTGGGACATTGCAAGCATCATAAATGTGAACCACTTGTCAAGCGTTCGAATGTAAAGCACGTAATCATAGGGATGCTGCAACAGTCATAAGTTTGAAACATGGTCATAAGTCACTTTTTTCAGTGCCATTGTAACTTCGAACTAAATGAACTGTTGTAAGTCTAGGACTACTGTATTACACCAATGTGTTACCATCAGGACTGTTCTCACTTTCACTGGACCAGGTATAACTATTGATGCCACAGTGACATGGCAGAGTAGAGACATCCTCACCATAGTAACTATACTATCAATATATTAGATTCCATGACATATAATTAATTCATTGGCTTTCTACTGCATCGCTTTCTCTACTCTACTACAGACTGAATAAGGCTCAGATTGTCATGGTAACTATTTCTCCACTTTTCACCACTCTTCCATGCCCACCGTATAAGAAGAGGTGCAGCAGTATTTGATTCCAGCTGCTCCCCTGAATAGAGTTTGATGTTCTGCACCTCAGTGATCCCGAGTCTCCCTCAGTCACAAGCATTCAGTAGATGCAGTCCCAAACACTGGACTTAAAACAATTTTGCAGACTAAGAGATTGTGCAACTGTGTATTGTGTTTTGATGATGAAATGTGAGTACAAACTATACTCTATGCATAGAAAGACCAAAAGCCTCATTTATCACACCAAATCATAGTACGGTGGTTTGGTTTTATAGATGTGTTTAAACTGTGATTTGATGCCAGGTGTGAACAGTTAAACAGATATTCCTAGATTACATCATTCTTACCTGCAGGATATGTCCACTTGAAAGAAAAAAGTTGTACCCAAGAGAGTTAATAAGAGAAAGGGCTGTTTACACAACTTTGTCACTAAGTGTCTTGTGTTCAATTTCAGAGGACTAAGCAGTGTACAAATGTAGGTAAAAAAATTGCATGATAAGTGAATGTGCGCACTAAGTATTATGTGTAACTTATGGCTTGTTTAAAAATCATGCTTTAAAATTTCCTTAGCATTATGTGTGAATGGGACCACCAACAATCATAAGGGGAAAGATATCTAATATATCATCTGACATGTCTAGAACTGGAAAGTTGTGAAATAGAATCAGTAGAACATTTATTTTTTGGACTTTAATATCAGGTGCGAAAGAGCAGGTTCACACATGAGGGGCCAATTAAACTGATTAAACTGATTTATTGCTACTCATGATTATGCACAGGAATATTCTCAAGTAACAGTTCAGGAATTAAATAAAGGTCAACATTGTTCAAGGGAGGGGGCAGATGTGGTCAGATTGTGGCTACATAGGGATTCTAGGCTGATCCCTCTTTTAACTCCGCCCCCTACTTCTTCTCCTACATTTCATGAATTAATGTGGTTTTATTACTGAGTTTAAGTTTTCACATACTATTACTTTTATCTGGTTTATTTTGTGCTAAGGGGAATCTAGAAGGGGGAGTCAAAAAAGTCAAGATGGCAGCCATCACGGTATGATGGAAGCCCCCCCCCTTTTTTCTTTTTTTCCCTTTTTTTTGCATGCTTCAAATATATGATAGAGATGAAAAGAGGCAGAGCTTCAATTGTGTGGTGGCAGCTGCTCTCCTGACTTCTTGGTCTTTCCTTGCAGATGCTCTTGGCCAGTTTGGTTATGTGATTGAAAAGATGGTGAATATATTTGGATTTTTTTTTATTGTTATTATTTTGCTCCCAGCAGATCCATGGCTGGGATTTGGCAACAAAATCTAATTAATATTTTTATTTCTCCTTCCTTTCACCACCACCAAAACAAATCCTGACTGCTTTGGAAAGCCAGTGGAAACTGTTGGCTTCTTAATTTTCACAGCAAAAGCTCCCAAAACTCTGCTATTTGCAGACTGTTTCTCTTTCCTCATAGACAGAGAATGTCCATATGACCGTGCAAAATCTTCCCTGTATTCCTGAACAGACAAGCAAATTTATCTCTAACGGGGGTTCTTTTATTAAGCATTCTATCTGCTGAAGCAGAAATGTGCCATTTGAAGTGGAACATAAAATGGATCTGATTTACATCACTCTGCGCATTCATAATGCTGACCCTAATTGGAGGAGGCTCATTTAGATTATTTTTTTTTATCTTCCTTCTAGTAGTTTTAAGATGAGTCTTATTTTCCACCCCCATTTATTAAAGCATCACTTAAAATCAGTTCCGAGAAAGTTTTGCACAACAACCCGGTCTTTCTTATTTGCAGCCTGGAGCTAATTTGACAGGCTGTCAAGCTTACTCTCTTTTTGAATAGGGGGGGAAAAACTAGAGAATGCTCTTATGTGAATCTAAAATGATTCCCAAAGGCAACAAGAATCAAGATGCCGAAACAGAGTTGTTTTCAAAATTCTGTAATGAGCTTACTCGCCAAGTGTGGGGCTGAAACAAAATCAGGATTTAGTGAAAGCAGTAAAGTTAGATGCATTGGGGTCGGCAGGAACAATCGCCCTATACTAGGGGATTAATTTTTAAAGAAGGAAATAAGGAGATCAAGTTCATGATAGCCAACTTCAAAGATTTTTCAGAGTTTTCTTTAGCAAGATTTATTGAAAGGGAATGGACTAAGTTTGAAGAAATCTCAGGAGCTGGATTCCTTTCACTTTAGTAGCAAATTTATCTCTTAACTTGTTAAAGCTGAGACCATTTTCATTTTTAACTAACAGCTTCTCTGTGAACCTTGAGAAGGCCGTTCTTTCCTTGGAAAGCTCAAGAATGTGCGGGTAGTCAAGATATGAATCTGAAGTCAAAAACACACAACGACTAAATCAGTGAATGAGAGAGAAGCCACTGTGGCTGCTACACCACTTTCCTTTCCTGCTACTGCTCCCAAATTAGCCATTGCTTAAGTTAGTAGCAACATTGCTATGTGACCTATCTCCCCTTTTTCCTCTCCTCAATCAGGGAAGGAAATTTCAAGGTGACTGAAGAGATGAGGGGAAACCCTTATACAGCTCTGGCCGTTGCTGGGGTGATGGTAGAAAAGTCACAAAAAAGAAAAGAAAAGAAAGATTTCTCTCAGAACAGGAAAGAAAATTAGGGCACCTATGAAAGCAGTGAAGACCAATTATTACAAGTGAGATGTAAAATATTACAATAAAGGATTTTTGGAAAGAGAGAAAACAGAGAAAGAGGGTATCAGGAGGAATGTGTAGCTGGCAGGACACTATCCATTCTCAGGTATAACACAAACTTCAGATCATTCTGATGGAACTCAAGGATATGTGATCATAAATTATCCATGACTTATTACATTCTTTATTGAAAAAGTTGTCAAAAACTTTAGATACATACATAAATGTATGAGAAGTACTTATTTGTGTTGCTGCTTTGCTCTATTTTCTTATTTTTATTGATTTTTTTTCTTTCTTTTCCTCTGTTTAAATAAAGAAGAGAGGGAGTAGAAAGAGGGAGAGAAAACAGAAAGAAAGAAAACAGAGAGAGAGAGAGAGAGAGAGAGAGAGAGAGAGAGAGAGAGAGAGAGAGAGAGAGAGAGAGAAAGAGAGAGAAAGAAATGAAAGAAAGAAAGAAAAGAAAGAAAGAAAGAAAGAAAGAAAGAAAGAAAGAAAGAAAGAAAGAAAGAAAGAAAGAAAAAAGAACTGAATTCTGAATTATTCTTAGGAGCTTCTAGAACTAAGTTTCAAAGGAGAGAAAAAATCAAGATGACTTTTTTTCTGTCTTCTGATTTATGTTGACAAATAGGGTTAAAACATTCATTGAATAAATGGATAGGGATTTCCCCCCCCCCTCCATCTTCTGCAATAAAAAGGGGAAAATGCAAAACATAAAGAAGCCCTATGTTTAATTATTGCCTTGCTGCCAGTAAAGAATATAATGGATATATATGAGTTGTCAAGCTGTTCCTTCAGTGCTCCTTCTAAAAAAACCCCATTCAGCATCAATAATATTTCTACTCTAGAAGGAAGCTTCGCTGTTAATGCTTGCTGGATTTAGCAGTGTCAACTGTGGCCTCATTAATGAAGTCTAAACAGGGCAGTTGCTGCTGAAAAAAAAGGCAATTCTGTTTGATTCCAAGTTGTTTCAATACAAGCTTAGAGATGATTGGTGAATGGCTAACATTCATCTAAGTCTTATTCTTTTATTGGAAAGCTTTCCAGATTATTTGAAGCATTATTATCCATTATGGAATTTTTTATAACGCTTTCAGACAAAAAAAATGTCATCTCTCACAAACCCTCCCCCCCCTTTTTATTCTTTTTTTCTAAGAAAGTCATAGAGGAAACTAACAAGCAAAGTCAGTAACAAGTGCTTCAGCAAGCTTTTGAAAGAACAAAGCACAAAAAGACATATTATAAATCTGGGATGAACTTTCTTTCATAGCTGAACATATTTGTGTTCCTCAATAATAACTAATTAAAGACACTAAAGTACACAATGCAAAAGGATAAAAATAGAACACTTAGTAATTGACAGACAAAGAGGGTTAGTCACTGATATGCATGTATCCTCTGTGACTAAAGCTATTGCTAAACTGTAATCAGGGCAAGGAAGAAAGGCAGTGATGATGTTACCTCAGGGGTCTTCAAACTTGGCATGCTGGCTGAGGAATTCTGGGAGTTGAAATCCACAAGTCATAAAAGGGTCAAGTATGAAGACCCCTGTGTTACCTAGTTTGGATAATGAAACATCTGCAAGAAAACAACCAAGCTCAGAGGGGTCTAGGACAACTCAGTATTGCCAGCTTGGTGCAGCTAGGTCATGGTCACCAGCTCACTTGCTGGTCTACCCTTGCCTGCCCGGCTCTCCTTCTGGCTTCCCAAAGTGAATTTTCCCTGAAGCAAATTGGCCATGTTGAGTTGTCCTGCAGTGAGTTGGAACAGGTGGAGGCAGTGAGTTGGAAGAGGTGACTATGCCAAGCTGGCTGCACCAAGCTATCTGAGCTCAGAGAACACCAAGGACCCCTCAAGAAAAGATATTGGTTGAGTAATATGCCAACCAATATATCAGGCTAACCGATCAGATGGCCAGGTATTTTGAACTCCCACAATCCTTTACCATTAGTTCTATTTTCTGAAGTTAAAAGGAACTGAAATGCAAGATAACTAGGAGTCACCAGATTATCTAAACACAAACTATACAATTGACAGATATCTAAGGGATTGTAAGGGAAAGATGTACATCAGTTATCTTTCCAACATTCGATGTAGTTTTTCATATAGATACAAATTTGGAGATGGAGATGGAAATATATAGATATACAACAGATATACACACATGCTATGCATATTGCTCTAAATAGAAATATAACCAGAGGTCTTGGCAATATAAATTTTAATACAGAAGGAATATGGGGAGAGGCATATTCAACTTACTTAGATATGATATGGCTAATCTATTGCTCTGTTTTATTTGGTTGCTGCTTCTGTGCTTTATCTTGTTAATCACCAATCATCATTCCAATTAAAAATAATAAAATAAGTAAGAGAACCTAGGAAAAGCTCAAACCAAAGACTATCAGCCTTAGCAAGGTTGCCTGGTTCTGAACACTTGCTTGAAGTGGACTTGGAAAAGTGACTGTTTGGATACAAGGGTGACCAATAAGTTGAATTAATGAACATTTGCTGTCTTGAAATACTACTTTTTCTGGGGTGTCAATTGTTGATATAGTTGTGATGCTGGTTTCTAACCCTCGAAAAGATAGACATATTTTTGTAGTATCAAAGAAGTAATTTGCACCTTCCCCATTAAACCAAGATGCAACTAGAAAAAGGATCAAAGGTGATAGGAAAGCCCTGTAATCATTGGCAAAGGAGGACCAACCCACATACATTAAATTTCCAACTTTCTGCAATAAACCTGTCTGGTCAGGTTCTGTGAGAAGTTTTTTTTTATGATTTTAAGGCACCATGAGGGTCTTGACAATATCTGTCCAACAAGTTTGATCTCCTCCCTCACCCTTGGGAAGGTTCCTCTTCCTTTTATTCTCACACTAGAATAAGTCTCTCTAGCAAAGCTTGGCCTCTTTGGGGAAGCACATGATTGCCTCAAAGTTGTGACTTGCCGGTAGTGCTCTTAAGTACTCTTAAGATAATTGATTAGATAACAGGGGTTGCAGAAGCAGGCCTGCCCATTGAGATATGGTGCAGCAGGGATGGGAAATGACAGAGAAAGATGCGGGCACAAAGAAATTTCCAACCTTTACAGAACAGATTTCTACCACCTCTTCTTAAAATAGGCCAACACCAGTTAGAGTTATCCTGGCAGATATGCAATCATTGTTGAAAGACTTTTTTCTTTTCCAATCACGAAGAATTTAAGACTAACAATTAGCTCCAGAGTGCTGTCTTGGGCCCTTATTTGGAATGCTAGGAGTTGAAGGCACATTTGCAGTAACTGGACCAGCACAGAAATGAAATGTTCCATTAGCACAAGAGAGAGCAACATGCAGACTTGTAGCTTGCCATATTAGAGAAGCTGAGAGTTGATGAAGTCAATGAAGCTCAAAGCATTGCCAGCCTTACCTTCCCAAAAGAGTGCTGACAGTCACACAGAGTTTAATGAATTGAGTTTATGTTCATTGTCTACTCAATGTCAGTAGGCATTAGAGCCCACCATAATTTTCAACCTCCCTCTCAGTATCTTTCTAATATGAACATGAAATGTTAACAGTGGATATCATCTGTGACAACAGGAAAACTATCAAAGCATTTAGCCACAATTTGATTTAAACTGCCGCATCCATAGGGCTCCCTTACATTGTTTCCCAAGATTATTACATAGAACAGGTCAACATTTTCTTAATACCTTCTATCCCAAATTTGCTTTTCAGAGTAAGATAGACAGCATATAAATTAAAAAAATAAGTCTCAAGTCAAAGGTCTCCTTCCTGGTCAATCACAATCACCCCGAATCACATTAGTATATATTGAATGATAGTGTTTTCCCCACATTTAGTTGCTTTGGTCTACATTTCCTATTTTGATGCTCATACCTATTTTGCCATTCAAACCAAGATACATAGTACCCAAAGATAGACAATCCCTTGATTTTTGGCAATAAAAATAAAATTAAATGGACTTTTACGACAACCCCAAACCAGTAAACATGTTGAATGTTGCTGCCTGAAGCACATTCAAGTTCTACTCCACTAGAAACAGCCCTAAACATGCTTCCCCATTCAGAAGCAGTTTCTCCTTTTATCTATTATGCCACCACTAAAAGTAGGGTGATGCATCTATTGGAATGGCACAGCTGACCCCAAGGGCATTACAACAGCCCAAGAGGTTGGGGATTTCATGCTTGCCCTCATCATATGACTTAGACCCGCCCTGTTTGTGCAGGGGACCAAAACTATACGGTTATTTACATTCCTATTGCTAAAATGTTTCTGACATTAAACATGTCAACTGAAATTAAACATTTCAGAACCAAATTCTGATTGTAAGTGTCAAAATAAACACAAAATATAAAAACAACTCCCACTTAACATTAAATATGGATTAAAAAAGCAGCAGCTTTTGATGTCTAACTCTTTTCTTCTGAAAATTTATAGCTATGAATTCTGGGGGGATAGAACAGGCTTTTATGTGACTCTGAGGAATATACTGAGTCATGCTATCATAGTTTTTTTTTTATTTAGCAATTATCCACTATTAAGCCATCATCCAATAGAAAGATTCTGACAGATTTCCACAAATAGTGTACATGGCCAAGATCATAGTTTTCCCAGCTGTCACATATGGCTGTAAAGACTGGAGAAAAGTGGATCCCTTCGGACTCTAATGCTGAAAAATATTGTTGAGAATACTTTGCACCAGAATATTAGGTGAAAGAAACTGACTGCTCACATAGAAAGTGTTAATAAAGAAATTACAGCTTAAATATTATGGACATAAAATGCAAAGGTCAGAGTCATTGGAGAAAACCTTGATGCTTAGAAAACTTGAAAGCAACTAGAAAAGAGGCTGACAGAAGGCAAAATGGCTAGATGCTATCAGTGATAGACTGAAGCATCAGCAGTATCATAGACAAAAAAAGGAAGAGTTATTGACAGACAAGCCTGGCAAAATAACATCCATCAGGTCAGGAAAAATCAGAAGCAACTGAACAACAATGAGTCCCAGAACTTAATCAAAGATTTTTAAGAGAGACTGGAGAGATTTCTTTACTACTTATATAAAACATTTTTCCTCACATATTCAAACATATGCTACTGGTGTCACCAAGTGTCAGGATAGCCTGCATCCCCCCCCCACGCCTCTGCTTAGAAGGCCAGCCCGGTGGTTGCCACGCTAGGATTCACCTGCGCTGTGCAGGCTGCAGCTGCTGCTGGACACTGTTTGGCCCCCACGTGCCGCCTCCTGTGCTGGCCACGCCCACTCCCCCAGGGCTGATGACAGTCTTAATTGGGGTTTATTTTGGGGGTAGGGCTTATATTAGGAGCACATTAAAAAATCAAGCTAGGGCTTATTTTCTGATTGGGTCTTATTTTCAGGAAAACATGGTATCAGTCTTAGAAAGAGGCCAGAGTAACCACTTCTGAAACCTTGCCAAGAAAACTGCAAGGACTAGTTCGGGCAGTCACAGAACTCAAGACTGACTCAATGCAACAAAAATTAAAAATATTACAGCTGCAGTTAGGTCTCATAGAATGCCAGAGGATTTCTTTCTGAGTCACAGGCATAGGAATACATGGTAAAATCACATATCTGCAAAAAAAAACAAGCATAATGATTGGATTCGCCGTTGGGCTAAGCCAGGGGTCCCCAGCCCCCGGTCCATGGACCGGTACTGGGCTGCAGCATACCAGCAACCGGGCCACACAAACAAGCAAAGCCCCATCCACAGGATGCAGGCAGCACACAAAACCACGCACCCTCTGGTCTGCGGAAAAACCTCTCTCCATGGAACTGTTCCCTGGTGCCCAAAAGGCTGGGGACCTCTGGGCTAAGCCATTGTATATATATTTTATTGAAAACTGTGTATTCACAATTCTGACTTGCATATTATACTGCTCAAATTCAGCCATTCTGCTTTGGAAACTGTATTGTGTGGTTTCAAATGTGTGAGTTCTACCAATGATGGTTTACTCAATAACCTATGGTTGAACCAACATTTGTTTAGCACTCTATGGGAACAGATTCATTCTGTTATCCACTAAGACATTAGCAAACAAGGGTAAGAAAGGTTTTATTTTTGCAAGCACAAAAGAAAGCAAATGGGTATGTGGGTTCACTTGGCCCAGACCAGGAGATAGAAGTCAATTAAAGTCTGTTGTTACCACATTCATTCCAAATGTTAGTTCCCCCTGTCCACACATACTCAGATACACAAATGACTTGAAGACCTATATATTTAATTGACAGTTTATCACATTCTTAGAACCACACAAAATAGGTTTGATCCTTCCAAATGCCATTAAAAATTCTTTCCAGCCATAAGGGGAAAAGAAAGTTATTCAGCATGCCTCATAGAGAAATACTAACCAGAACATTTGAGATTTACCTCCATCAAAATGAATGCATTCTGTCATCTCCTAAATTACACCATCTGCTGTGAATAAGATTGAAGCCAAACAAGCAGACGCACGTTTACACAGCAGCCAGAAATATGTGAGAAATCTGCACAAACTCTCATTCCCAATTAGCATCAACTTTCAATTGTCATGAACTTTAAAGGGAAAGCATGGAATGGTTGAGATCGTTATCTACAGCCTCCAAAAGGGGACAACTATTCCTTTAAGGGGCTAATTTGAGAACCATTTCTAAAGAATCCACAAAACTTTTTTTTCCCCACAGGAAGTCCTTAAAGGCACAGCAGCTCTCATGGGCTGGCATTAGGAACTTCCAAATTCTAGCAATCTGTCCATTGTCAGCATTCCCTACAGAGGAATAAAAACTAGTTGGAATTCTGAATGAACTGGAGGAGGTTACTGAAGTATTCATCAGCTGTTCCATATTTTAAAAAAATAATCATGAAGGCAAAGACAATATGCAAATGTTTCTTCTTTTTACCTGCTAGCCTAGTTTTGGCTATCAGAATTTAACTTAACATCACATAATTATAATGTGAATAGGACTTTCTGGGTAAAAATAAAAATAAAAAATGCTATGAACAGAAGTGAATATTTAAAAAAAATCAAAAGTTCCAGAGCAGGCGATGGCAGAAAACTTTAGCTCTTTCATTGATTTTAAACTGCTGGAGAGGAAGAAATATTACATTGTGATATAATATATTTCATCTCTTAGATGCTGCCTCCCTTGACAGGATAGAAACATACGAGAGAGGTCAAAAAAATAAAGATGGTGGGCAGAACCTTTACACGTGTCACATTAAGAAGGGTGTAATGGTGTAATTTAGGAGATGACAGAATGCATTCATTTTGATGGAGGTAAATCTCAAATGTTCTGGTTAGTATTTCTCTGTGAGGCATAACTTTCTTTTCCCCTTATGGCTGGAAAGAATTTTTAAGGGCATTTGGAAGGATCAAACCTGCTTTGTGTGGTTCTAAGAATGTGATAAACTGTCAATTAAATATATAGATCTTCAAGCCACTTTCCTTAAAAGCCTCAGTGTAACCATCAATCACCACACAGCCACCATCTTGGTTTTCTTGCACTCACCTGAAGATTCCCTTGGAAAGACAAGTTATAAACAGAAATAACTCCCAGTAAATTTGTGGAATGTCAGCTTACTGAACTCTTAACAATACGACCTCAGAAAAGAGATGCATTTATGAATGTTCTTTGTGCAAAGAGTCCACAAGTCAATTTTCTTCTTTCCAAAATTACGGTTGCTGTCTGTCTGAAATAGAAAAGGAAGGCATTCTGTGAACTTTGCAGCAAAGCATCTGAACAGTTTTTTTTTTAAAAAAAAATTCCTAAATCAGCCTTTGTGAAACAAGAATTTTGGGGGGGGGGTGTCCTTTAGAAAACCTCCAAAAAGGAAGAACAGTAAATCTGCATTAACGTAATTTTCCTTTAAGTGCCCCCTGTGCTCATTTGAAGCTCGTTTCAAAAATTAGTTTTTCTACTTCCTGATTTGAGAAGTTCTGCCAGTAAAGAAGTATGTCTTTTTATGGCTCTTCTGAGAGTTAGCAATTTAATTGCACAAGAAAAGCTGACATTTGTAGTTAAATTCTAAGGAAAAGGAAACTCTATATCTGAAGGGATGAGATCATTAGTGATGGCAAGGAGCCACTAATGAAAAACCAAAAACCTACTCTGGCAAGTAATGCTTAGTAATATTTAGTAAGCCATTAAGTAGTTTGGTAACAGAATTGATTTAATTAAAATTGATTGAAATCCTCTAGTTAACATTGTGTTTGGATTCTTCTTGCTTAAAGGAGATTGGATTCCTACTGATAAATTTCCTAATAAAACTGAATAGTTACAGAATAGCTCTGTGTTTCTCAAGCTTGATAGCTTGAAAATGTGAAGGAAGGAAGGAAGGAAGGAAGGAAGGAAGGAAGGAAGGAAGGAAGGAAGGAAGGAAGGAAGGAAGGAAGGAAGGAAGGAAGGAAGGAAGGAAGGAAGGAAGGAAGGAAGGATGTGATAACTGAGGAATTCTGGAAATTGATGTCTGCAATGCTGGCTGGGAATTCTGGAAGATGAAGTTCACCCATCTTCAAACTAGCAAGGTTGAGAAATACTCATCTAACTTGAAAATTCATGCTAGGCTTTCTATTCCCCAGTATCCTGAAATAAAAGCAACATATATTGGGTTGAAATACATCTTCTTAGTAACCAGTGTGATAATTGGTAGTAGACTATATAGTATCAGCTGGAACTCATTCAATTAAATTCATTCTTTCTCCTCCTGCTATTAAGAAAAAAAAAGTTGAATCGGGATGATCCTGAATCCTAAACACTATATAATTTAATTACCCAAACCTGTATTCTAATACAGGTAAAAGAATATTGGCAAGATTCTTAATTTTTTTTCAGTTGCCTTTAAATAAGATTTTCTCGTCTATATATTTATATATTTAAATTATACATTTTTAAATAAGATTTTCTCAACTTATGGGAATCCTGTGCCTTCCCAGTTGTTTGTGAAATTCATGATATAAGACAGTTCTTACATATATATTCCCTTCTATTCTATTCCATCTAGGATTGCAACTGGAAAAACAAAAGGAGATATATATAATCTATTTCTATATCATTTGTATCTATATTTTTCAAGAGCTACTCTTTAAAGTTGTTTGCTTTCAGCCTCATATAGGAAGTTAAAGAATATATTTTATCACCATTTCTAATTTTTAGCATCATATTTTTGGAGGATTAGAAAAAAATAGTAAAATATTATACTGGATTTTTCATATTTTTATTAATACATTCTGTAACTTCTAGATAGCCAGTTTAGGGTAATGGTTAAGGTGCATCAGGCTAGAAATTAGGAGACTGTGAGTTCTAGTCCCATCTTGGAATGGAGCCAGATGGTAACCTTGAGCCAGTCACTTTCTCTCCAGCCTAGGAAGGAGGCAATGGCAAACCGTTTCTGAAAAATCTTGCCAAGAAATTACAGAGACTTTTCAAGGCAGTCTCCAACAATCAGATACCATTGAACAGAAGAAAAAAATAACTATATTAGGATGGCACAATCGCAAAGGGTATTCCTGGATTACAGAGTCTCTTGGGGGGTCATTCTTTTGTTTTTACACCACATAATTTACATGCTGAAATTGCCCCACAAATATTGGCTACGTTCATACCTAACAAGACAGGAATTTAAATAATGGTTTGTTGAACAATCTCTGGAAGCCTGATTCATACCTGCTGTAATGATATGCAACAACGGCTATCTTAACATTCTAAATCAGGAACAAAACATCTATTGTATGACTTATATTATGCTTAATGAGGTCCCTATCTCAGTAATCCTTACTTTAATCCTGTCAAGTAGGCCATGTTTTAATATCCCAACATTGCTTTCATTATTCATGGATTGTCCGATTGTTCCTGTTTGGAATGAATCCAACAATATAATCACATTTAAAAAGTCAAATAAACATTGCCAGGTTAATCAAAGAGCATTAGAACAGACCCTCCAGTGTGTATACAGTATTGCTTATCATTCATTAATTCAGTCATTCATTCTTTACTAGAATTTTAACCCAAATGTATTCCTCTATCAAATGATGATGCAGAATGACTTATTGTTTATAAATTATGATGGTATTACTTTTTTATCAGTAATGCATTCAGATTTTTCCGTTTCAGTAACAACAACGATAGTTTGGGAAAACTGTAGTCATAATGATGCAATGCTGAAAGCCTGAATACCTTAAATAACTCTTATTCAATTATAAATTAACAAGTTTAATGTTATTTAGTTGAATATTTTAGTTTCTATGTTTACTGGTTTTATCTTACTCCAACTGAAATTCAGATGTGATTTGATTAACCAGGAATGTCAGGACATCAATTAAGCTGTTACAGTAAACACACTAAAGAATAAGCCATACTAAACTTGGTATTACTTACTGTATGTCTGAGTAAATATATTTACGATTGCATTGTCAATTATGCTAACCCACTCTCTTTCACCATTAAAATATCTGTGCATTCGTTAGGGGGTACCTTGCTCAATAGTAGTAACTGTGAGAGGGATCTCGGAGTCCTAGTGGACAATCACTTAAATATGAGCCAGCAGTGTGCTACAGCTGCCAAAAAAAGCCAACACAGTGCTGGGCTGCATTAACAGAGGGATAGAATCAAGATCGCGTGAAGTATTAATACCACTTTACAATGCCTTAGTAAGGCCACACTTGGAATACTGCATCCAGTTTTGGTCACCACGATGCAAAAAAGATGCTGAGATTCTAGAAAGAGTACAGAGAAGAGCAACAGAGATGATTAGGGGACTGGAGGCTAAAACATATAAGGAACGGTTGCTGGAATTGGGTATATCTAGTTTAACGAAGAGAAGGACGAGGGGGGACATGATAGCAGTGTTCCAATATCTCAGGGGCTGCCACAAAGAAGAGGGAGTCAAGCTATTCTCCAAGGCGCCTGAAGGCAGGACAAGAAGCAACGGATGGAAACTGATCAAGGAGAGAAGCAATTTAGAACTAAGGAGAAACTTCCTGACAGTTAGAACAATTAACCAATGGAACAACCTGCCTCCAGAAGTGGTGAATGCTCCAATACTGGAAGTTTTTAAGAAGAGACTGGACAGCCATTTGTCTGAAATGGTGTAGGGTTCCTGC
Source organism: Protobothrops mucrosquamatus (assembly GCF_001527695.2). Taxonomy (NCBI): domain Eukaryota; kingdom Metazoa; phylum Chordata; class Lepidosauria; order Squamata; family Viperidae; genus Protobothrops; species Protobothrops mucrosquamatus. Next base: position 503,758 of record NW_015386117.1, on the reverse strand, counting down.
CTGAGCAGGGGGTTGGACTCAATGACCTCCAAGGTCCCTTCCAACTTTATTATTATGGATCATCGCACAATCAGCCAGATGTTCAGACTGGATTTGGCATTTTGTCTACCTATCGAGTCCTTACCCAGGACCTGGGATAGGCAGATGTGGATGTTTGATGGTATTACAGATATCGTCGCAGGATGCAAGCAGTTCCTAGTAAGGCCGCCTTTTGCAATTGACTAATAGCGAATTTGTCAATGCCAATGGTGTTCAAGTGGTGCTCCAGTTGTTTTGGGATTGCACCCAAGGCGCCTATTACTATTGGTACTACCTTTGCTTGCTTTTGCCACAGTCTTTCTATTTCTATTTGTAGCAACTCTTTAAATCTTTAACAGAGATACTACTGAATCGTATTTACAATTTATTTCCCAGTAATTTAGATCACAACAATTTTAAAAAAAACTTTGCATACTGTAGAACCATCTGTTCTGAAAATGCAACCCTGGAAGCAATGATAGCCAGCAACATCTGGGAAAAACTTGATAAAAATGTGTCTGAAATGGAATAGTTTCCTGCTTGATCAGCAGGTTGGACTAGAAGACCAACCTGCTGATCAAGGTCCTTTCCAACTCTGTTATTCTGTTAAAAATAAAAATGACAATAAATATAACAGTTAAGTTATATTATCCCTTTTGCTATAGAGAAGAAATGTTTAAATTGAAGGAATTGCATTAAACTCACAGAAAATTACAGCTATATTTCATTATTTATCTATTTATAAGATTTATAAGGTAACTATGGGTGGCTATAACAGCCAGAACTTTTGTTTGGGGGGGATGTGGAATGGGGGTAATTGCCAAGGAGACCCCATCAAAAATAGGCATCACCATTTGAAATGGTCAGATGGGTTGATACTTTATGCTCAGGGAAGAAAATCTTGTCAATTAAAATATAATCCCAAAAGTATTTTTCTATCACTGGGATTATCTGTGCATTTCTTATTGAACAATTTTATATCAGTGAGCAGATGTTAATATGGGATTCAGTATTAAGAAAGGCAAGGGGAGTTTCAGAGGCTTTGAAAGCCTAGTGGCTAAAGTATTGGACTAGAACTAAGAAGACACAGGTTCAAGTCAATTCTTAACAGATGAAGCTCACTGGATAACCAACTACAGGTAGTCCTTGACTTACGACTACAATTGAGCTCAAAACTTCTGTTGCTAAGTGAAACATTTGTTAAGTGAATTTTGCTCCATTTTACCACCTTTCTTACACATTTTTTTTAAGTGAATCACTGCAATTGTTAAAAGTTAGTAAGACGGTTGTTAAGTGAACCTGGCTTCCCCATTGACTTTGCTTGTTAGAAGGTCGCAAAAGGTGATCACACGACCCTGGGACATGGTGGCCATCATAAATATGAATCAGTTACCAAGTGTCTGAATTTTGATCATATGATCATGGGGCGGCTTCAATGGTCATTAAGTATGAAAAACGGTCTTCAGTCACCATTTTCAGTGCCACAGTAACTATGAATGGTCATTAAACAAACTGTTGTAAATCGAAGACTACCTGTATCTCAAAGCTTAAATCATAGACTACCTTTGTGGGAGAAAAATGGAGATGGGTAGAGTCAAATACCACTTTGAGCTCCTTCATGCAAACTTTGAGTACCAACAAATTTATCAAACAGATAAATAGGACCTCTTTGACTTTCCCAACCCATTGTATCAATGTAGAATTTGACTGAAATTCATTTCCATGTTTTTGTGTGGAATATCATTTTATTGAACTCTTTTGTGTGGAATATCATTTTATTGAACCATTTATCACACTAATTTCCTTCTTATTTTCATATAAACGCAGAAGAATAAGGAGAAACAGCTGCTTGGGCCAGCAAGGGAGCATTTCTGCACAGTTCTCAGGCCTTTGGCTAGAAGATAATTTGAGTTAAAACATAGAGATGTGCCAGCTCTTTCTGCCTCAGTTCTTCAGTGTCCACATATTTGTTAATGATGTCTAAGGAAAGGTAATCATAAGATGACAGTACTTCCAGATGTAAACAAGGGAATGACTTGGCTCCAGTTTGCCCTTCACTCCCAAGTGGGAAGTTAAACTTTGCTTTGAAGTTTGGCACTCAGCTCACCTCAATTTGATTGCTAAGGGAGTGCATGAGAGGAAGAGTTTATGTACAGTACCTGGAAAAGTGACAAATATGTGATTGCAGAAGGTTATTGATAGAAGTTCTAGTGTGGAAACAGAACTTGAAGAAAAATTATTGCATAGTTGGGAGAGTTCCCCACATGTTCTGGAGCCATGTCTGGTAATGCCCTAAAGAGCAATGGACAGATATTAAATCTTTCTTTGAAAATGTAGTAACTTCTGGGTGATCTGTCTCCTCCTCCTCCTCCTCCTCCTCCTCCTCCTCCTCCTCCTTTACTAGTCAGGTAGAACAAAATTGAAAAAAAGTTCCAGAGGTTCCAGGAAGGAAGGGGAGGCACCCACTACCACTCAAAAGACGCAAACATATCACATTTCAAGGCAGGATCAGGTCTGAACATTGTTCTGTAGCTGTCATATCTGTACTGATCTTCATCCTTCTATCTGTAAAATGGGAATAATCATGATTTGTTAAAACCAGGCAAAGATCTGTTGCAAAAGCAAATAAACATTGTACATCATCACTTTTATATCATGTGTTAGCATATCTGTTTCATTCTAAAGAAGATATGAGCTGAGTATTGCCAACACTTCTATTTTGCCATGCACAGCTGCCTTTTTAGCCATTTCCTGTTGGGTGCACCACAAAGATCTCTGGTTGTACAGATGCAAATATATCAACACTTTTTAATCTTTGAATTTAGTACTGCCTGGTTTATACCATATGCAATCCTGTAAGTGTATGCAAATATAACATTCACTATGTAAATGTTCCGTTTTTAGACTATTCTAGGTCAGATTGCATAATATAATTTTAGGATTCTTCTCACTATTGAATTTCCTTCATAAAAAATCATCTTAGAGTTTATTTTATATTTCCATTTTGTGGGGTACATTTTCTCTCTTTTTCATTAAGGAATCAAAATAAATGTCTGCTGTTCTGTGCAGAAATTATAAATATTTCTTATATAATATTACATAACAATACCTCACTGTGAAAAAAACTTGCACATGTCATTTTTTTAATGAAAAACAAAGGCTTGATGCATCAATTTATCTTAATTTGAAGATGTTGAAACCTGAGGCATTCTAGCTGCCAATTTTACTGTTACTTCCTTCTCTGAATAATACTGCCCATTTATATCTAATTTATTTCATTTGTCCACCTTTCTTTCTGTCAAAGGTTTAAACTGGTTTGCTGACCTCAATAGAGTTTTATCTCTTTCCACAGTTAATAACTTTGGCTAGTGAGAGGAGATCCATATAAAATTAATAAATAAATAGAAATAAATACGTCATATTGCAACATTTTACTGTTTGCAACAAGCTGTATTAAAAAAAAGGTGACAATTCACAATTCGAAATCACAATGTTCTAGTAAAATCAAGTAATTTAGGTTGAAGACCACAAAAAAACACATATGAAATTAGTTAAGTGCCATCAAAATATGTCTATGAAGATTCTCAGTCATCCAGGTCATGATTGGCCCAAAGATACAAAGAAAGTCCAGTTGCCTTTTTAAAAAGCACATTTGCCATCAAGACAGCCCGATACCCCTTCTCTGCCACTGCATGGATGAATGTCCACTATCTCAGCCTGACACCAACCATAATCCACAATTCTATTAAACCTCCAAGGACATTCATTAAATCTAAAGCATTTAATGTTTTTCACATCTTCTACTTCTCTTTATCAGTGGCATATCAATAGCTAGGGGATAGTCTACCCTGGATGCAGGCAATAAGAGGATACTACTGAAGACCACAAGCCCAGTAGAGGGTGCAGTCAGGCTGCTTCTATTCATGCAGTGATCAGCTCTTTGGTGGTAGGCACAGTGCAGGCACAATGATGGATGCCTTTCTCAGCAACTGCTGCTTTCAGTGTTTTGGCAGATTTTTTTTCAGGCTTGAAGTTTCTTCTTCCTAGGTTTGAGAGAGAGGGACTGGCCCAAGGTCACCCAGCCAGCTTTGTGCCTAAGGCACATTCACCACCTCCTTGTTTCTAGTTTAATGTCTTAACCACCACACCAACCTGGTTCTTGATGGAGAAAGAAGGGAATGGATGTTAAACAATGATCCACTCCAAATGTTGAATATGCTAGATACGCAACTGCTCTGAATCTTATCTACTATGTCATTTTTTTTCATCATAACCCATATATATGACTTTCTGTTTGTTGATTGTTGCCTCAAGGGAATAATGAGTTTTTATTTTGCCTAGGAACAATCGATTGTTTATTCCTACAGTCTATGGTACCCTTAGGAACTGGCTCCAAATTCATAATTTGAAGGCATCTATCTTCTTTCTCTCATTCTTTCTCAGTATCTAGCTTCTACAACTCCCCAGTACCAAAGAAAAACCATTGCTTTAGTTATTCTGATCGTTGTTGTCATACAAATGCCCTATTATTTTGTCAAGATTTGTGATATTGCTATCCTTCCTAAGATTCATCACCCTTTTTACTTCTTCAGTGGGCTGATCATCTTTATTTCTCCCCTAAACAATAACAAAAAAAACCCACCAAAATATTTCCACCTTTTGGTATCAACTGTTCATTCAACAAACTGATTAGCATTATCTTTATGAACTTTATGATCTATTATTCTTTTTAATATCTAACATTAATTCCAATGTTTTTTTTTCATTTTTACTTTTGGAAGGAGCTCCTGTAAGCTAACAAAGGGGTAGTGTTTGCATTTCTAAGTTGTGTTTCAGCTTCTCCTTTTGACTTCAACTCAAATCATGTCATCTTTGTAAGATATTTGCTCCACACATTAACCAGGTATGAGAACAATATGTATCTTCACCTCGCTCCTATTTCTATTCTAAGTCATTCAGTTTCCCAAACTTGTTTATCTGTTTTGTTTTATTTTGTGTCTTTTTTTTAAATCTGCCTGTTTATTTGGCACTTCTCTTTCCATATATGGTTGCAAGATATTGAGCAAAACCTAGGTGAGATATTAGCAAAATGCTTCAAACTTGTTCCTTAATTATCCACAACTGCTCACTGGAAAGTCCTTTTTACCCAATGTAGGTAAAACATTCTAAGTCAATTTAAATGTCCCTGTTGCTATTGGCTAATGGATTCCTGTGTCATTACCCAAAGAAAAACTACTTTTACTCAATTTGGGGTAATTTACACCGGTTTGAGAAGAACTGTATTAGTGAAACTATTTGGTAAGCTTCCCTTTCTCTTGTATCTCTCTCCTTTGTTATGGATATGGTATATAAAGTTAGCTTGCTTTTATAAGAAATAAACATGTTGAGATAAACAGCTAACCAACTTCCTGACCCCTATTGCTGGCGTATCAGCAGGATGCATTAGCTCTTCTTAATCCTCAAATGTAACTCACTTTTCCCCAGTGGGCAACTCAAAAATAAAATCCCTCAGCAGAACCAAGAGGCATTTCCATTCTGAATGCTACCTGTAATTAGACAAAAACTACTGCTTTTTTACAGTGCTACTGCGAACTTACTGAGTAGACATTCAGACTGTGCCAGGTTGACAGTTTGGTAAATAGCAAATGTAGTGCAGTCAGCTTTTTTTTTCCTGAGGGAAATAGCTTATCCTCTAGTTATCACCTCTAAATTCTCAAGCTTTATTTAGGGTTCCATTCTTTCTTAAGCTAGCATGGGGAAAGCATGAATAAATGATTACAATTTCTCTTTCTCTCTGGGGGTTTTTTTGCAGGAAATTTGAAATAAGTAGGAAAAGCCCACCAAGTTTTATAGAAATTAGCATAAGAGTTTTTGTGTTAGAAATCTTTAAAGTATCTTTTGAAAGTGTCTATAAATGTTTGATTTCTGTGCTTGCCTGCTATTGATGTCATTTTTATAGTGACACTGCAACCTACAATGAGGTATGTCCAGGGCAAATTTCAAGCAGATATTTTGAGTGCTTTGGTATGAGTGACAATGTCAAATCAAATCAATCTTTATTCAGTCATAGAGCTGCAAATAAAATACAAATTAATTAAAATAAAAAGAAAAATATCATTATTCTACAATATCTAAAAAGGATTGGATTTAATATTATGGCATACTGTGCAGACTATAGAGCAGTACTTGACTTTGGTCAAGCAAATAAAATCAATCTGATAATAACATCTTGAAATGAAACAAATCAGAACAAGTGACAATGCCTTTTAATAAAGAAATTAGAGATTACTACTAGGAATAAGATTACTGTTACTGATTATTATAATGTAATTATAATATTATAATTATAATATTAATATTATAAGAATAACAATAAGTTTGGTGTAGTGGTTAAGGCACCAGGCTGGAAACTCAGAGCCCATGAATTCTAGTCCCACCTGAAGCACAAATCCCTCTGGGCCAGTGGTCTCCAACCTTTCTGGCTTTGTGGACCCAGGGGGAGGGGGAGAGAGGAGATGGTTCCATGTAAGCAGCAAGTGAGCATATGCGTGCACACAGCTCAATTTGCACAAATGGTGGGCACACAAACCTGCCACTCGCACAAATGGAGCTGCACGCACAAAAGTGCTCACCTGCCACTTCCACAGCATGGTTCTGAATGGGCCAAGGTTGGGGACCCCTGCTCTGGGTGACCTTGGCCAGTCACTCTCTCACAGTGCTAAGAAGCAGACAAAGGCAAACAACTTCTGAAAAATCTTGCCAAGAAAACTGCAGGGACTTGACAAGACTGTCTCCAAGAATTGGACATAATTGAACAGAAGAAAAATAAATAGGAATAAACAAAGAGGTGAAATACAACAGATAAATCCATTCAGAGAAAAGAAACAAAATCCTTAAACCAAGCACTATAAGGCAGCCATGAAAAAATTATTAACATGCAAAGGTGGGGAATAGGAAGTACCAATGGTCAAACCATCTCAAGGGCTCTCCTATCTCAAGTTGACACAATCCACTGATCATAAGATTCCCTCTGAGTGGAGGGCAGATCTGTCAGTTACTGAGCTCAATCCTCCTCTTCTCGGTCTTCCCAACCAAATTTTAGACATTAGGAAGCACCATCAATAATATAGTAAAACTTTGAATTAATGAACCCCTTATTTAGCAGACTTCAAATACAACAAAAAACAATTTTGTCAGGATAACCACTCCATACAATGAATACATCAGTTGCATCTAAAATATTCCAGATGAGGGAATTAAATGCTTCATTTAATTTAGTTTAATTTAATCTGTGATAATTTATATTAAACCAGGAAATTGTGAATTCCAGTCCTGCCTTAGAGATGAAAACCATCTGGGTAACTGGGCCAGTCCCTCTATCTCAGCCTAAACAACCTCACAGGGTTGTTGTCGTGGGAAAAATAGGAGAAGGAAGGACTATTGTGCATATTCACCACTTAAGTTATTTATAAAGTAATAAAAACAGAATAAAAATTGAATAAATAATGTTTATTAATTAATAAATGTTTTTTCTATACTTTTAAATATATTCATTCTTCCTTTTGGGAGCAGGGGATATCCTTTCATTCCAGATGATTTTCTGAATCACATAGGAAATTTGGAATCTCACAGAAAATGCCAAAGCAAGTTAGATATACACCTTCAATTAGTTTAAAAACATCCCGAGTTGATCCATGTATCTGAGTTCACAGACAGTGAATTAAATAATAGTAACTAATGTTCACTCCTTTATATAATTATAGATAAACAGTTGTTTGATTTCTTTTTCAAACACATAGACATCATCACTTTTCTGCTCAAAATATTTGTGCTCTCATTTGAATGGAATCCTGATTTATTTTACCTCAGATCAAATTGCTTTGAGAAACTGCTATTTTTATTCAGCCCACTAGATGTCAGAATTTTCTTAGTTCTTTCTTCACCCCAGATTATCTTCCTGCAGCAATCCTTGCAATTTTTCATCTTTTTATTAGTTTCACTGCCCACGTTTATGCATATATATGCCCAAATGCAGTGCTTTTTTTTCTAAAAAAAAGGTGCCAGAACTCACACATGTCATACAACTCACACATGTCATACAAGCCTACCTACAAGGTTCCATCCAAAAAAGGTGCCGGAACTCCATTCTGGGCGTTCTATGAGAAAAAAAGCCCTGCCCAAATGTGTCTATATATGTGTGTGTATTCTGCAATGGATTTATTGCTTCTCCTCTTCCCCCTTTTCCTCCCTTTTCTTTTTCTTCAATAAAAAAATTCATATGTCCTTATTTGTGTAGTGCACTTATGTAGTATATACGGCACATAGGATTTATAAGTGAATTGTATCTGCACATTTTATTTCTGTACCCAAGTGAATCTTTTCCCTATCATATTCACTTGGAAATTATCTTTCTCTCATTTCCAAGAAACCATGTGAGGTCTCTCTTTCTTTCCTATCACAAGTGAACTTCAGCACACATGGAAACTTCTCCTTTCTGTGAAAATGAGATGTGGTATGTCATGATTTGTGGGGGGGGGAATCTTATTTTAAAAGTGAAGCAGGAAATTTCCATCTCATAGACTAGAACTCATAGTCTTTAGGTTTTTTAGCCTAGTGCCTTAACATCTAGGCCAAATTGACAGCCCTTTAATTAAATAAAATAATATAGATATATTTACAAATTTTTCTAAATGTTTTGAATAAAGATACAGACTCTAAAAATAGTTTATGCACCACTGCATATTTTATAAACCCTTTTCACTTATGATGATCCAATATGTTATTAGTTCTGTATTTCCTCTGTCTTTTGTTTCTGGCTGTGGAAAACAGTTGATCACAACCAAAAGCACAGGAAAGAGATAATATAATATTACTTTAGTGTCAGGGCTGTCCAGACTAATTACTAGAGTTTATAGAAGCATCTGCTGGCTTGCAAATATTAAAATATTTGTTTTTAAATTTTATATGTACAAAATGTTACCTCTGAGGATTATGTAGATTGTAGGTCACAAACTAAGTCTCAGTGCACAATTAAATGTTATGTTATCAGATAATGGATATCATTTGTTCATTTATGAAATCTTCAATATAGTCCCTTGACCAAAAAAAGGGAGGAGAGGAAAAGAAGACTTTTTGCATGTTCACTCAGGTATTTTTGCTTTAGGAAACGATGCTTTAATAGATATTAAAGAGGAAAGTGTTTATTTTAAGGAAGTACACAATCTGTTTCCTTTGAGACAAAAATCATTTGTTTTTCTTTTATCATTGAGGTTACTGTTGTTACCTCCTAAGTAGCAGGCCTAGATATAAGAAAATGTGGGGGGCAGGGAAGAGACACTCTTTTAAGGAATGTAAAAAGCTGCCATCTCTGGGCTACAAAAATCTTGATGACTGCAAGATTGCAGCAAATAGATACAGAATCTGCCAACATATTGCTAATATCTCAATATGTTTCATAGCCCAGAACTGGTAGCCCTAAGAATGTATTGTTTATGGCCAAGCAGTATGTGTTTGTTGGACTGAAAGGTATAAAGGCGATACTGAAATATACAGTTATAATAATTCCTTCTCTTTTTAAAAAGTATAAGATCCAATAATATGGCCAATTCATAGGGCTATCTGTGAGACTCTTAATCAAGTATGCTGAGATGAATCCAAACTCCCTCTAAAATTATCATTAACATCTGAAAAAAAATTGTTTCAGATTTTCAAGTAGTTAACCTGTAGGGAAAGGAATGGCAGAACCTGGAGACGGAGTTTAAAAGGGGATCAGCTTAGAATCTCTATGTAGTCACAAGCCCTCCTTGAATTCTGTTGACCCTTATCTGACTCCAAGCAGGTGCTAATCATTAGTTGAGAATATTCCTGTGCAGAAGCATCGGTAGCAATAAATCAGTTTAACTGGATTTTCACCTGTGGACTTCCTCTTTTGCACCTGACATAACCAGAGCAATCCTACTTTGGAGGGAGAGGAACCCTGAAATAAGAGTCTTTATTTTATTTTTTATTTTATGTTTCTATTTTTTATTGTAGGGATATTACCTTACCTAAGTAGAGAAACAGAATGACCACAGGCAGGCAAAAAGGCAGTGGGAGAAGGAGCAATTTCTGATTTCCTACCAGCTTCCCTGTTGACTTTGCTTATGGGACGTTGGCCGGGATTATCAGAAATCACAATCATGTGACCATGGCTGACCACAGCAACACCTCTGTGGTCACAACTTTTGAATACAACTGGTGTGAAGATCCCTTTAAATTTCAATTACACAGGATTAATGGGTCCTGGATTTTGTACACATTCTATAAATTAATAATAATAATAATAATAATAATAATAATAATAATAATAATAATAATAATAATAATAATAATAATAGTAATAATAATAGTAATAATAATAGTAATAGTAATAGTAATAAAGTTGGAAGGGACCTTGGAGGTCATCGAGTCCAACCCCCTGCTCAGGCAGGAAACCCTACACCATTTCGGACAGATGGCTGTCCAGTCTCTTCTTAAAAACTTCCAGTGTTGGAGCATTCACCACTTCTGGAAGCAGGTTGTTCCATTGGTTAATCGTTCTAACTGTCAGGAAGTTTCTCCTTAGTTCTAGGTTGCTTCTCTCCTTGATTAGTTTCCATCCGTTGCTTCTTGTCCTGCCTTCAGGCGCTTTGGAGAATAGCTTCACTCCCTCTTCTTTGTGGCAGCCCCTGAGATATTGGAACACTGCTATCATGTCCCCACTTGTCCTTCTCTTCGTTAAACTAGACATACCCAATTCCAGCAACCGTTCCTCATATGTTTTAGGCTCCAGTCCCCTAATTATCTTTGTTGCTTTTCTCTGTACTCTTTCTAGAGTCTCAGCATCTTTTTTGCATCG